>NC_067136.1:4626837-4636837 GCF_021347895.1 Acanthochromis polyacanthus
CCTGTAGGATCAAGGAGCTGAAGCAGAGCAGGGAGCTGGAGAGGAGAGCCCTGACCACCTGAAGGTCCACCACGGATCCACCTGTCCTCCTCAGAGCGCCGACCCTCAGCGCCGCCTGGCAGGCACAGCTCCTTTCTTTGCCCTGAGCGGAGTCTAGCAGGAAGAGAGCGGGTCGAGCCGTCGGTCCTGTCTGACTTCAACCAACACAGCAGTGATCAACTTTAGCCTGAAGTCGATCATTTGTTCAGCTTCAGGAGATCTGAACCCTCCTGTCAGACTCAGCTCAGGGCAGACGGAGCACAGTGGGTCGGAGGAGCTCAACGAAGCTAACGAAGCTAACAAAGCTACTTCTATTTAAACACAATCACTTATAGAACGTTCTATATAATATATAAATCTATATATTCTAAAGTCAAGTTTCTAGATGCTCTGGATGTTTATTTATTACAGCATGAACCGTGTGTGTGTGTGGTGTGTGTGTGTGTGTGTCTGTGTGTGTGTGTGTGTGTGTGTGTGTGTGAGGTCCAGTCTTAAGGACACACCTCTGACCTCTGGCTCACCTGAAGACGCTCTGACAACTCGGCATGCTGGGTAACGTAGTGACTCAGAAGGCAGACCTGGGCGTAGTCCTCCTGATTCCGTGTTCTGGTGACGCTGTGAGGTCAGACGGGTCCCTCCATGTCTGGACTGTAACGAGTCCGGAACCCTGACGGCGACTCAGCAGCGGCGACGGCACTTTGTCTCCACCAATCACTGCTGCTGCTGGGTTTCCTGCCACGCTGCTCGCAGTCCTGCTGTTTTTATGACGTGTGCTTTATTAGGCAGAGACTCAACGGTGCTGCGGTGATGTCACGGTGACGTCGCAGCGCCGAGGCCCGAGCATGAGCTTCGTTTCTACCTAGAAACAGTCGGTTGTTATTGTTGAGCTGTTGCAGTGACGCTTTGCATGAGTTTGTATTTCAACGTTCTGCATTTCAAACCTTTAAACCGATCGATAACTTTACCATGGAGTCATCAATAAATCAGCTGTTTGTTACTTCCTGTCCTGTTTCTGCTTCCTGTTCAGGAAACACTGAAACCATGACAACACAACTACACGCTGAAACCGTGACAACACAACGACACGCTGAAACCGTGACAACACAACGACACGCTGAAACCGTGACAACACAACGACACGCTGAAACCGTGACAACACAACGACACGCTGAAACCGTGACAACACAACGACACGCTGAAACCGTGACAACACAACGACACGCTGAAACCGTGACAACACAACGACACGCTGAAACCGTGACAACACAACTACACGCTGAAACCGTGACAACACAACTACACGCTGAAACCATGACAGCCCCTCCTGTCGTTCCGGTCTGAAATACTGAGTCCGGTCTCTGATGCCTCTGTAAAAACAACCTGTAAGACCAGAACCAGTCTGGTTCTAAACAGGGTCCCTCCACCAGACTGGACTCCTATTGGTACCAGAACCACCGAGTTCTGCTGGAGCTGCTGGACAATCTTCAGATCTGTTCACCACCATATCCTCTTCCCCACCTCCCTGGTCTCAGAACCAGACCTCCACTGGTCCATGTCTTCACGACCAGCCCAGAAGTCTCTGAAGTTCTCAGTCTATCTCCAGGGGTTCCTCCAGGGTCAGTCTATCTCCAGGGGTTCCTTAAGGGTCAGTCTATCTCCAGGGGTTCCTCCAGGGTCAGTCTATCTCCAGGGGTTCCTCCAGGGTCAGTCTATCTCCAGGGGTTCCTCCAGGGTCAGTGCTCGGCTCCTCCATCCAACCAAAGGTTCCTGGTCCAACCTCCACAGCAGAACATCTTTACACCTGACAGACTGCAAAATAAATCAGAAGTCCTGTTCCATCAGTACTTCCTGTAGACACCATGGTTCTATTATCTCACTAGAACCTGTTCTATCTTCTCTGACTAGATCTTTGATGTGGTGGATCTACTCTCACATGGACGTCTTTGGATAAAACCTTAGGATTAATAGAACTGTAAACAACCACAGACACTAACATGGTGACGTGGCGCCATCTAGTGACCAGCAGCTCTGTGGTGAGTCAGAAACAGAACCTCAGATTTAATCAGAACTGAACAGAACCTCTGAGAACAAACTGTTGAAGACTCAGATCCTTAAGAACGTTTTAAAGAACATTTAAAGAATGTTTGAAGAACGTTTTTCTCCACAGTTCTTCCATCTGCGGTTCACAGCAGCATCTCCATCAGTGTTACCAACTCCTCAGTAAGGACCGTATCTATTGGCTGTCCCAGAAGTTGCTGAATGACATCATTGCCTAATTTGCATATTTGTCCATTTGTCTGTAGTTGTACTGGATGCTTAAGGAGAGGAGTGACACTGGAGAGACTAAAGGTGAGTAAAATAAGACCTGAAACATGTTCAGAACTACAATGAATGTTCTTCTGTTGGTTCCTGGTTTGTTGTTTTTACTTTTTGCAATTGAAATAATCCGTCACATTTAAAAACCACTCCATGGCTAACGCTGTTTCCAGACCCACATCACATAAATCAGTTTAGTTCTGTCTGGGTAAACATTAGAACCCGATGTAATCTAAAGAAGGTTATGTGAGGAAGAACAGCTCTACATCCTTAACGCCTCCTTTATCCAGGCTGAGCGACTCAAAGACTCTTTGAGAGTTACTGAACTTTGGTCTAGTTTCTAACTTTATTCTCCATTTGGGATCCTCCAGCTAGTCCCAGAAAAACATCAACATTTTAATGGTCTTAACTTCTGAACCGTCTAAAGGGACCAAAAAGAAACCAGAGAAAACCGTCAGTGAGGAACTGATGGTAGCTGGTCTATTCATTCCTCCTTTCTGTTTTAGAACATATGGTTTAGACCAGGGGTGTCCAACATGAGGCCCATGGGCCAAAAGTGGTCCTCCAGAGGGTCCAATCCGGCCCACAAAGTGTAAAAATTACAGAGAAGACATTAACTGCAGATTGTAAATTAGTAAAACTATAAATTTGAAATCATTTCTAGACCATGACAAGTTGTGCTGTGGTTTTACTGGCTCTACTGGTCCGATCCACTGGAGATATGACTGGACTGGATATGGAACTAAGATGAGTTTGACCCCCTGGTCTAGACTGAGACATGATGAGCTAATAGATGTTTATCTGCTGTCACAGTGGATGAGGACAGGAAGAGACTGAGTGAGTTTAATTCAGGAATTGATTTCAGTCAGATGATGAAGAAACATTCAGATTTACAGTAAACCAGGACAGGACCACCGGACATGAAATGTCATCTGTCATCTTTCTGGACATGAAGGGGTCTGGGTCTGCTCCATAGACTGTTTATTATATGAGTAATATGGGACACCTTTCGTCAAATTTAGACAGGTCCCAATCAGAAGCTGCCACGTCACAAGGGGGCGGGGCTAAGGCGGGACTTAGCGGGTCCCGTCCAATCAGAAGCTGCTACGTCATAAGGCGGGCTATGATATGGGATCCAATGAGAGACGGCCACGTCATAGAGTCCCTCCCCCGTCCGCCATTTTTGTAGTTTTTATTTTTTAATAAAAGGAAATGACGAATTTTAAAATGCCGGAAAGGACAGTTTCAAAAATGATTTATAGCAGGCATAATAATAATAAAGGGTCATCCAATGAGGTGTGAGGGGAAGGGCGAATGAGAACCAATGAGAAGAGGAGGTGGGGTCTTCTTTATATATAAATGACACTCGGTCTTTCTGTAGGCTGCAAAGCGGAATAGAACTCACCATGGCTCAGAAAATGTTGGACGTCCGGGGGTACGCGGTTCCCCGGCCGATGGCAGCGGTCAGTGAGACCTGAAATGGCTGAGTACATGTGCTCCTCTGAAGAGCTGAAGACAGAATGGCAGTATCCTTCCCTGCCTTTCTGCTTTACTTCTGAGTTAGGGAGGGGATGTGATGTCAAAAGCCTCAGGACAAAGATGAAAAGATGTGAGAACCGCTGTTTATTGCTTGTTCACACGTTAAGGCGGCCAAACTCTGAACACAGAGCAGGGTCAAACTGTGGTCACAGCAAAACATGTACTACGCTGTCTTATGAGATTATTAAAGCTTTTCTCAAAAAACCAAAGATTAAAAATGAGCAATTTGAGCCTCGTTAGAGAACCTGATCATGTACCGGTTTTCCTTTAATCTACTCATAATAATAATAATAATGGTCATTCTGTGGAGATGAAACTCTGAGGTGCTTTACAGGCCTTCAAGTAAGCCACTTATTTTTAATGTAACTTTATTCTTCCTAGGTGAGGCCTAAATTCAAGTTGACTGCTTTTCTTAAATCCGATTTAACCCACTTCACTGACTACAAAGTCAAGTTTCACTCCCTGACATATATCTCAATAACCGAAATAGACAATAATGCGTTGTTTAGTCTCATTTGAAAGCTCTCGTTAGGTTGATAAGAAATCATATAGTGGACTGAGTACAGAGTGTAGAGACTATTAAAATATCTGTCCAGAATAAACTAATCAGTAACCTGATTGATCCTTCAGGTCAGAGGAGAAAACCAGGACCACCACCTCCTTGCAATGCAATAAATCAGGGGTCGCAAACAGTAGCGCCAGCCCCCGTTCAGGGGTATAAACAAGCGGTCATCTGAATACCTCTTGACTCATTATTCTGTAAAACTGGGTACGTGATGGACGGACACGGTATGCCGAGATCCATTTTTTAATTTCAAGAAAAACCTCAAAGAAATTTTAAACGAAATAAAACTGTTTAAGCTCTCAGGGAAATGATCTATTTTTAACTAACGTTGCCCACTCTCTGAGAGACCAGATCCGTTTGACCAGATCCAACAGCTGACAGTAAAAACATTCCTCCGATGCACTGCTGTGGTGACTTTAACACAAAGTACTACTTGGACCATCGTGAATGGTACGCATGCATAATTTCTGGAGGAAGAAAGAATGTTGTTGTGATTTTCATTTTGAGAATTCAACAGCAGCTTGGTACTGTATGCAGCCCTGATAGTCCAGTATTTTAGTTTGAAGCTGCATTTGTTGAGGGAGCAGAATTATTTGCATTCTTACATTAAATTAAAGAAAAATAATGGGGCCCACCAATGTACTACGTTTTACCTATATTTTCATTTTTCACTTCCTTCTGGTCACATATTGTTTTCTGTCACATAAGTACAAGCAGCCCACTGTTGCTGAATACTGTACTTGGTTTGGACTCAACCCCTAATGCGTACTGCATAAACGTAAGACATTAAGAAATAAAAAAGCATAAAAACAATAAACATATTCTAAACTGCTGACATTCACATTTAGGTAAGATATTAATTATATGATTGTTTAAATCTGCATATGCAGTTTGAAATACTCAGTTTTATTATTTAATTGAACAAAGATGTCTGTCTACTCGCAGACACATGATGACACAGGTTCCCTCTTGGATAACATGGAGACACACACACACACTCCAGAATTGATGCTTCCAAAAATTCATGAGCAAAATGAAGCTCTATGCAAAATAAATAATGAAAGCCAGTTTAGTCTGAAAATATAAAGTTGCTATTCTGTTTTACAATTCTAACCCTAAAACTCTAACCATAGCTGAACATGAAGCTGGAACCTGGCATTTTACTGAGGTGTTAGATGGATTGTTGTGAATTTACAGCTGCTGTTTTTTACAGATACTTTTTAGGGGAGTAGAACCAGCATGGTTGCCAGCAAAGCTTTTTGACTTAAGGTAACAATGATTATCTGTCCAAGTGAGACATTAAATGAACGTTATCCCTCAAAAATAGTTCAGACTTGTTGAACACTATTTCAGTATGATAAATAATGCTCCCTTTAACACACAAACCACAATTACCACACAACTGCCGTCACACTGTTTACAAACTTCCACCACTTTGTCCACGTTCACTGGAGAGTCATGTCTTCAGTGGCACTCTGGTTCATTGAGGAAAGTATTATTCTCATGTGAGGATACTGTACATGGAGGTCTCACAGATTTCTCTTCATAGCTGTAATTAACAGGACACTTTTCACACGTCCCAGTGAAGACAAGCACATCTGGAGCAGTTCTTTCTTGAAGGCAGTGATGAAATACGGAATGAAGTCACTCCAACACATGGCTCCCTTTGTTTAACCTGAGAATAAAACCTGTGAATTCACACCAAGACTGTTCACCATGGTCTGCTTTGCCTCCTGTGCACCACACCGAATCCAGACCATGCAAAACAGCACAACAGAAATGATTTAAAATAGGCAGCAAATGATAGATGGATAGATAGATCAGTGTATTCACAAATTTACTGTTCAAGTGAACTCTGTTAATGTGCAAGATTTGAGATTTATTGTGTCTTTGTTTTAATAATTTAGCATCGCATCACAATTAATAACAATAATATTTTAACATCAGGGCTGCCACAGTGGAGTAGTGGTTAGCACTTTGGCCTTGCAGCAGGAAGATCCCCGGTTCAAATCCTGGGATCTTCCTGCATGGAGTCTGCATGTTCTCCCTGTGCATGCGTGGGTTTTCTCCGGGTACTCCGGCTTCCTCCCACAGTCCAAAAACATGCTGAGGTTAATTGGTTACTCTAAATTGTCCGTAGGTGTGAATGTGAGTGTGATTGTGTGTCTGTATATGTAGCCCTGTGACAGACTGGTGACCTGTCAGGGTGTCCCCTGCCTTCACCAGAGTCAGCTGGGATAGACTCCAGACCCCCCATGACCCTAGTGAGGATAAAGCGGTGTATAGAGGATGGATGGATGGACTTAACATGAACAGTTCTTAACATGAATATCCAAAGCTCATCAGCTTATACTCAAGGCTGAACCATAAATTATAACATATAAAATTGACTGAACATTGAACCACACAAAAGATGTGCTTATTTGGAATACAATTTCTACGACAACCAAGTTTCAAAAATATTAAGCAGCAACATACCTTTCTCTTTTTTGCAATATATTTTATTGATTTCAACACAACAAACAATGAACAACCCAGCACAGATACAGCCAAATCACAAAAGACAGCAACGATTACATACATAAACTGCACAATCGCTAATATAAATTTACAGTGGGGCTAATACAGAGGAGGAGATAAAGAGAATAATACAGTAACCCTTTCTTCAACAAGTCAGCGGTATCGTCAGGAAGATAATTCAGGAAGGGATACCAGACATTATAAAACAAGTTGTCATTGCCCTTTAGTGTAGCACTGAGGCGTTCCATAGGAAAGTCCTTAAATATGTCCCTGTACCACTGTGTTACAGATGGAGGTTTACCTTTAATCCATTGAAACAAACACATCTCCTTGGCAGAAGTAAAAGTTTGCCCATCAATACAAACTGTTGTAGGCAGATAGCGAGGGCTGCCCCACAAGTACCCCAGAAGAAACAAGACAGGCTCCCGCTTAACTGTTTTTTTTGGAAGATTGAGCTGAGCTCCCTAGCGATGTTTTTCCAATATCTGGCTATCATGGGACACTGCCAAACACATGTCCCTACTTCGTTTTTACACTTTCCACACAGGGGGGGGGGGGGATCTGGGGGTTTATTTTGTTTAGAAGGTGAGGGTACATTGTAGTCTGTGTAACATCCTGTACGGGCTTTCTCTGAGTCTGTTACAAGTAAAAATGTTCCTTAACAGGTTCAAAAAGCGTTCTGATCACGTGTTGGCATCAAGGTCAACCTCCAAGTCTCTCACACAGGACTCCATAGATCTACTAACCGTGAGGGGATTAACAGAGTATAATTTAGCATAAAAAAGGGAGATGAATTTTTTATTGTTCATGGCAGTTAAATTAAGATTAAGAAGGAAATTATCGACTGGACTAAGTATTGGTCGGTCTGTTGGGAGAATAAGATTAGTTTTTACAAAGTGTCTCACCTGGAGAAAACCCAAAAACTGATTGTGTGGTAATTTGTATTTAGTCTGAAGCTGTGCGAATGATGTAAAATTACCATTTTCAAATAGATCAGCTATAAATTTCAAAATCCTTTGAGTGCCAGATGCCAAAAATACTTTCCCCTATACCAGGAGGAAAGGCTCTGTTTTGAATTAAAGGTTGTAGAGCTGATGAGAAGCACCCCTGCCAGTGTGCTTAGCAGCATCATGCCACATCTTAAGTGTATTAAGCATGATATATTGTTTTATCCTCAGCTGGGAGCTTGCTCATTTCAATTCATACCTTTCTCTTCAGGTGCAAATTTCCTGATTGACTCTGCACTCCTTGTTGTTTAGGGTGAACAACATGAATAAGTGACATCATTTTTATCATAAATAAGAATACATTAATAGTGTGATATAAGTTTCAGAAATGCTCCATGTGTTTGCTGCATACCAGGCACACCTAACAGAAAACAGCTCAGCAGTTACACTATCAACAACACTGTGAAACCTTGTCACTGTAAAAAATTTAGATAATAAAAGGTTGTAGCATTAACTATGAGGCAGAAGAACTACAGGATCTGCATTTCATAATAGTGCTACAAAACATCATTTTTTTCTTGCTGTGTCTATTCAGATATCAGTAACAATTCACACATTTAGGCATTAAATATTAAATCAGCATCCATTTAGCTTTATGATTGGTATTGGATTTTGTTTGTTTCTCATGTGTTTTGTTAAGTGGAACAGATCGTCCCATTTAACTTTCAAATTTGAAATCAAATTCACATTTTGTATCTGCCTAAACTACTTTAAGGCTGCTTACATGGGAAAATGGTTCTGTACATTTCGTAACTAGTATAAACAGTGCTAATCCACAATTTCCAGCGTGAAAATACATTCGCTGTATTTTCATACATTCGCTGCTAAAGTGAGTTTTAATTACGATTTGAACAGGAAGACTCCATTGAAAACAGAACCTTATGTGCAACCGTACATTTCTCCTGATTGATGATTTTTTTTTTTCTAGAAAGGAGTCTTAATCTTCCCCAGAAGCAATTGAAGTGCCAAAACTTCCTTTTCCAGGGACAAACTCTTGTGGTCTCATTTTCCTGTCAAAGATTTCAGGAAATTTTATGTGCATAACACTCCATAAATTGATTAAAAAAAAAAACGATCTTAACAAAATATGTTTAAGTTTATTTCTACAACTTACATCAAATGAATAAATTACTTGATTACATCGATGCTTCTATGAATAGATGTAAAACTGACGTGTTATAATGACTCCAATGATTTTATAATGAGGAAACTCACTTGTGTAACACTGTGAAAAAAAAAAAAAACCAATCAAACAAACAAACATGTAAACCGAAAATTTTCTCGTCATTTTACAAATGAACTGAATAGAAATCATGTCATTGCGTGCCATGCCAGTGCCACATGTTTATATTATAAGCGGACAAAAAAAAATCATTACAAGTTGTCAGCAATTACATAGAGGTTTTAGAAAATAAAATGAAGTATTGCAACTTACCTTATGCCTTTTTTTTTTTTGCTTGAAGGAAAAAGTCAGCTTGGACGGATGGTAAGGTAAATGTTCTCCTCTTCAATATATTACCTATTACCTATATAACTATTATATATATATATTGATAGAAAAAATCACAAATAAAATAAATATTCAGCTAGATAAATCTTCAATGAAGGGAAAAAAAACATGGACATGCTCATCAGTGCAGCCAGACCATATACACACGTGGACAAAATTGTTGGTACCCCTCAGTTAAAGAAGGAAAAACCCACAATTCTCACTTGAAATCACTTGAAACTCACAAAAAGTAACAATAAATAAAAATTTATTGAAAATTAAATAATCAAAAACAGCCATTACTTTTGAATTGTTGATTAACATAATTATTTAAAAAACAAACTAATGAAACAGGCCTGGACAAAAATGATGGTACCTCTATAAAAGATTGAAAACTATTTGACCAGAGTGACATGATTAACTCAGGTGTGTCATTTAATTGACATCACAGGTGTTTCCAAACTCATAATCAGTCAGTCTGCCTATTTAAAGGGAGACAAGTAGTCACCCTGCTGTTTGGTGAAA
>NC_067136.1:4641837-4787800 GCF_021347895.1 Acanthochromis polyacanthus
TAACTGTCTTCCACTTTACAATAGCATACAGCCTGACAGATAACAAAGATGTCTTAAAACATTCTAAATACATCTTTGGCACAAATAGCAATTCTTCCAAGTAAAATGGCTTAACTTTTAGCAAAAAAAATGTCTTGATTAAAATTAAATTCAGGACTTTTCCTGCAAAGCAAGCCGTATTCTCTCCATGCTAAGTTTAACGGTTCAGTGACACAGAGGTAAACTAACCACACGGATATTTGTAAGAAAAAAAATAACAAAACACTCCATCTGATTAAAGTTCAATCTTTACTTTCTCTACATTTAAAAATTGACATGTTTTGAAATCAAAAATGCAAAAGATTTTCCTTTAAGGATTGCTTTAAACATGAAGCTGCGTGTATTGTACAACATTCAGTGTCCGACAAACTGGTAATGGACATAAACATGAGCAGGACGAAAAGTATCAAATATCTCCCAGTGTGCTTTCAGAAAATGCCACGACTGATCATTTTACATCATCACACAGCCCACTGAGGAGTCGAGTGCACCCGGTGCTACACTGCACACTCAGCGAGGTTTGCATACTAAAAGACAGAAGTCAGGATGGTGAGAGCTCACAGAGGACAGGCGGGGGGGCTACCCTGACCGAACCTCGAGACATGTTCCCAAACCTACATGGATTGTTTTATTAAACATCTGAACAGCAGGTTTGAACCTCCATCCCTCATCTTTTTTGTTCTGGATGAAGACAGAACATGGAATTTGGAAAGACGCTTGAGCATTCATCCCATGTACAACTTGCCTTCATAATCTGGACTTGTGCACTCGTGACATTATGTCTGAGTAAACACCATCGTCCCCTTTAACAATTTCACTTGAATAAAAAGAAATTCTAATTTCTGGAGAGCTACTAACTTCTGGTGAGAAAAGGCAATAAGATGGACTCTCCACCACTGATCAGAACTTGTGCTGAGTGCGAAGCAGGGACTTTGGGAGTACTGGGCAGAGCAGGATTCAGCAGGTCAGTTTAGACATGGGGAGGGCTACAACTCATCAGAGTCACACTACACAACACACACCGAACACTGAAGGTGACAGGAGATGGCATAGGGAGGAACTTGTGAGGAGAGGACTCATAAGATAATCAATCGTAACATAAGATGTACTTTCAAACAAGAACTGAAAAGAAAAGCTCAACAATGCATGCCAAATTGTCACAGAGACACAAATTAACTCTCGAAGGATTAGGTGCTGACCAAAAACAGGCAGTAGAGGTTTTTTTTTGCTTTACCTCCTGTGTTTAGGCCTGTGTAGATGGCATGTTTACCAACATAACATCTACACGTTTGCCTGCTGCGTCTCATCATCAAATACATTAAGTTGAAACAACAGAGGAGGAAAATGTCAAGTTTGACTTGAGAGTCCAACCTGCAATCGGGCAACAACACATTCATGTATTCTTGAAACACACCTTAAACTGTGCTAAGCAAAAAGAAAGAACAAATGTTTAAAAGCACTCAGTAAAAATGTATGAAACAGACAGGTAGAGGGGCATTCGGTGAAACTGAGAGAAACAGCATGTTGCTGGTTCCAGATAGGGGATGGTTTGGAGTCTGTTGTTTTTTTAATAAGTTTTTCAACACCTTCTACCTAGCTGTTAAATGTCTCGGGCCAATTTTTCCAGCGTACCAAAACCTCACGGCACATGTCCTGCCACCATACAGAGCCTCTTGGGGTATTGTAGTGTATTGTTTTTGGACACGATGTGCTATAAGTAAAAGATGATATTATTATTATGGTAAATGCTATTAGACTCTTCAGTCTAATAACAGTAAAACCAGATGTGAAACATACGTATAAAATACATAATGGTATAATATGTATGAAATCTATCACAAAATAAAGAGGGTAAGATGTGGAGCAAAAAGTTTGAACATGTGTGGACGTGTTCTCTGTAAAAGATGGCCTGATGATCACTTAATGCGCACGTCTTCTGTAAAGTGTTCCAGGGGTGAAATATGATAACCTGATGTTATGCTCTGACCAACAGATTGAGAAAAGTTTAACCGCGTCAAAACTGCCACTCCTATCATACGCCCTATAGGCGTGGAAAAATGACCGACGCTCACAGCATAAAAAATGGTGCACAGCTCAGTATCTTCAGTTCTTCTTCTGGTGTTATCACTGCTAAGAATTACTCCTGGATTTATTGTTTTTTGGTTGACAAATAAATCCTGCTGCCCTTCGAATGCTGACTTCTCTTGGTGATTTTTTGAAGACTTCATTTACACTTCAGTATCCGGGGTTGAGGAGCTTGGTACTCTCGGAGGAAAGCCTGTGAACCACTTGTAAGCTGGAATAATTTAGTTGCATTTATGGCTGACAGACGTAGTCCTCAAGTGAAGCCGGAGCTGCTAAAACAAGTCACCGGCAATCTCTTAGACTGTCCCAACGATGAGGCGCTGGCGCACTGCATTAGTGCGGACTGTCGCATGGGAGCGGGCATAGCGGTGCTGTTTAAACAGAAGTTTAAAGGTGTTTCTGAGCTACTGAAACAGAGTGAGTAAGAAGGGTAAGCAGAATTCACCTCCCCTTCCCCTCCAAGAGTTTGGGTTGTTGAAGCTCTCCATGTGTGTCTCGTACAGGGAAGGCGCCCGGTCAATGTGCTGTGCTGCTGAGAGAAGGCCGTTTCATCTACTATCTAGTATGCGCCAACTGCACCCACCTTAATCCATCATGCTTGTTATGTGGCTATGTTGAATTGTGCGAGCAAAACCTCTATATACACGTCTCTTGTTCCAGGTTACAAAACAAAGAGCCTTTCATAAACCCACATACAGCAGTCTACTACACAGCCTTGAGGATATGAGGTCACATTGTATACGGAACGGAGTACACAAGCTGTCGATGCCTCGGTATGTGAACGATGTGGTATCCCCGGTATGATAGTATCAACAGTGATAACGGCTGATTGTCTGTCCTCTCTTGCTGTGTGTTCTCACAGTATTGGCTGCGGCTTGGATCAACTGGAGTGGACCGAGGGAGCCAAGATATTGGAACAGTCTTTATGGGCACTGGCATTACCATCACAATATACAGCCTTCCTTGGACAGCAGCATCCATGAACTAGCTACCAATGGATTGTCCAAATGTTGCTTGCCAATGCTAGGAAACAAATATTGGCTACGTATCTACAATAAAGAGATGTACTGTATGAACTGTCTTTATTGTGTTCTGGGTCAACCCCTGTTAGCCATTCCCCCCGGAACCCGCTCAGTGAGTCTGCTTGTTTTGACAGCGATATTCTTTATTTGCCCCACATTAGTGATATGTGTATGACACATATAATATATTATTGGAGGCAGAGCCGGCATATGTTCTCACACCTTTCATTTGTTCATGTGTGAGGGTGGATTGTAAAGCTTTTTCATGATGCGTCTGCCAGACACATTGCTCACGGGTTTCTCTCAAGTTTTTGGAAAAGAACCAGGAAATGCACACATTTAAAATAAAGATTCATTATTTCTCATTCTTGTTATTGACAAACAATAAAAAACAAATTATCAGGATACTTCAACACAGCAGAAACTATTTAAGGATACATCAACAGAGTAGAAAACACTTCAAACTGATCAGGTTCGTATCATCTGTAAAGCTTGGTCTAACAGAGACGCGTCAAAAGCACGTTCCATGTCACATTGTAATGCGTTCAGTTCCAACAAGATATTCAAGGGTAAGTTGTCTTGCAAACGGTAACATATCACATCAATAAACAAAGCGTACAAAGAGAATAAATGAGAAGATTTCACTTGAAAAGAGTCCATAGTCCAATCTTGAATTATTTTTCTAAAAGTTTCTGACACAGGTCCATTCATTCTTGCAGTGGTTTGTACAATTATTTCCCAGGGTGTATGCACGGAGTGTGCCCGCACCATGTTGAAAATGTTTTCTAGTCTTTTAACTTCCACGCTTCTGGTACCGGTGATAGTGTCTGTACATGTTGAAAGTCTGTTTTTAATCGCTTGATCCAAAAGATTTATCCAGCACAAGTCGGCCGTCTCGGGTGTCGTCCACACATTTCCCATGATCAACAGCTGCTACCCTTCCAGAATGCAGTCACCATCCGCAGTTGCCCAATTTTCACCACATCCTCCCCAATCAGGTCGTCGTACATCTCACTGATGGGAACTCTGAACTCTTTGGTTGCTTTCAGCTCATACAGCAGAGTCTCCGCCACAGCTTGAACTCGGGCATCATCGGCTGAGATTCTGCGGATGTTCAGAAGGTGTTGAATGGTCGGGATGAAACGAGGGGTGAAAAGCCTCCCCATTAGCCTGTGAAAGTGGAGCTGAAAGTAATCATTGTCCAACTTCTCCAGACACTCGTGCTGTCTCTGACTGGGATGGTCGACCTGACAGCCGTAGCACTGCTCGCGCCGGTAACTGCAGAGGATGAGGTTCAGCAGATGAAACACAACCGTTTTGATGCTGCTGATGAGCATCGATGACACCCAACCATCCACCTCATCCTCAGGTGTCGGTGAAGGTGGTGCTGCTTCCGCCGCTGCCTCTGGGGGTACCGCTTCTGGGGAGGCTGGCGATGGCGGTGGTGGTGCTGGGACTTCTGCTGCTGCTGGGGCTTCTGCTGAGCCTTCTGCTGCTGCTGAGCCTTCTGCTGCCGGGAATCCGGGAGGAGTCGGCTCAGAACAGTCCGCAAAGAGGGTCGGTATGCTGAGTTCCGGAGAGCAGTCAAACTGCATCGAATCCTCCTGCGACGAGTCAGCAGAACCAAAGAGCTTTCTGCGACACGGATACCACTCTGGCGGAGCAGCGGTGGTTGTCAAGCGTTTTTTGGGCTGCTGGTTGACCTGGCTCATGTTGATCAGTAGGCAGGTTGAGAGGCTCTGTGATCGTCGGTTCAACCGACCATCTTTATAAGGCATAGGGGTGGGCGGTGATGAAGCGATGACGGAAAAAGAGGCGTGGCTGTGAAGTAGAGGGCGTGATCTTAGAATGTTAAAGTTTTTTTGACGGATAGAGTATCCCTCCAACTCCGACAATTAGAAAAGAGAGTGGTGATCTTTTCTGCGGCCTTCTCCATCCACTCAATCCATGCAGCCAGCGGTAAGACCAGGACGGTATGAAATACCCCACAGTCAGCGTTGTAACTCTCCAAAACAAAGAACTCTGCGGCCTTCTTCTTCCCCATTGATCGGAGGGTGGTTCTGAAGTACCATCTGCCAGACCCCGCAACTTTGGATTGCCATACCGCGCTGAAGACCGTTCGTTTCAGGAGCACCTCTGTACTAGCGGGGAGGTTTTCCAACTTTGCCCGTTTAGAGGCTACAGGCTCGGCTGTATTTTCCTGAGAAGTCTCTCGGAGATGCTGCTGCATGACCATCTTCAGCACGCTCCAGTCGATGGAGGTCAACGTGGCAGAGACGGATAGAGGCCTCCGCATTTCTCCCTCCTCCAGCTGGTAGAAGCAGAGCTCCCCCATCTTGTACTTGAAAACCCAGCCCCTGGAGCCCGGCATTCCATAGGCCTTGAGAGGCCATTCCTCCTCCAGAGACTCGGCCGGAGGCAGCTGGGTCCGGTGGAGGTACATCATGGATCTCCTCGGGGCCCGCAGCATCGAGGGCGTCTCGCGGAAGATGGTGATGGGCGTCTCGCTGATGACCGCCGGCTCCGGACGCGGCAGGGCCCGAGATTTGCTGCCGCCAGGCCGGGGAACCTCGTACCCCCGGACGTCCAACATTTTCTGAGCCATGGTGAGTTCTATTCCACTTTGCGGCCTACAGAAAGGCCTACTGCCATTTATATATAAAGAAGACCCCACCTCCTCTTCTCATTGGTTCTCATTCACCCTTCCTCTCACACCTCATTGGATGACCCTTTATTATTATTATGCCTGCCATAAATCATTTTTGAAACTATCCTTTCCGGCATTTTTAAATTCGTCATTTCCTTTTATTAAAAAATAAAAACTACAAAAATGGCGGACGGGGGAGGGACTCTATGACGTGGCCGTCTCTCATTGGATCCCATATCATAGCCCGCCTTATGACGTGGCAGCTTCTGATTGGACGGGACCCGCTAAGTCCCGCCTTAGCCCCGCCCCCTTGTGACGTGGCAGCTTCTGATTGGGACATGGAACCACATGGAACCCACAGTCAAAATGGTCCTATGTTTGCAGTCAGCATTTCGTCAATGGTATGTTGTGTTTCATGAAATTATTACCCCTTAATTGATTTTCTGAAATTATTAATTAATAAGTTTAACCCGTTGCGCTTCAGTTGCGCTTCAGTGTCCCACCCGCGGTACACTTTGAGATCTGCTTAAGCAATTTGCTAAATGTCTGAAACTGCAAACGCGATTATACAAACATTATACGCCGATGGAAAGCTTAGATTCTCATGAATCCGCCGGTATAAACCACTTTCAGATGTGATTACCACAGCGGGTAATATAACCACATTTGTCCGACAAACAACGAATATCCATCCATCCGTTCTCTATACACGGCTTCAACGTACACAGCGCAACTCACATTTCCGGGTTCATTATTACACACAGATGAAAATATTCCACAAAAAAACGGCCATAATCCAACCTTTTACATCCAGACGACACAAGCCAGTAAACTATTTTGTCCAAAACATGTCCTGAAGTCGGTATAAAATCCACGAATCGGTCGTTTTCGAGGAAATGCACCTCGCGATGCGCGTCCAATATTCCCTGTATTTCTCGTCATATTTTTATTTACAAATAGAATATTAGCGATTTTTTTGTACTGAAAATGGCTGGAATTGACTGCAGCTTATGATGTCTATAATTATCTGAAATGTTGAGGGCTAGCTACTTAGCTTAGGCTAGTGCTAGCTGTGCTTCCCACAAAAAGTCAGGGATCTTTCTACTCACACTGCTATTTTTAAACACTCCTAAACTCAATACTGAACAAACAAGTCTCCCTTCTCTCCTCCCTTTCGTTCTGCTAACTACTATGCTGCAATCAGCAGCATTGTCCTCATTATTGTTAGCACCTCATACCCTTGGGCCTAGGGGGGTAGAGCTCATTTACAGATATCTGACTCTTAGTTTTGATAATGCACATCTAACTAATATACATACACTACTTCCACTTGAAATTAAAAGGTGTAATGGCTCACCCTGTTAGCTTAACATAGAGTGCCTATATAATGAGAGTGGCGACATGACGGGTCCAAAAAATTTTGGTCACGTGATCTATAGGAGGCATTTTGTTTCCAATTCATGAACGCCGGTTATGCCTGTTAACGTTGTTTACAACGCAGAGAGTAATTCTAGGTCTTTTTTGGCTTCATAAATACCTGAAAAATGACGGGCTGTTGTGCCTTTGGGTGCACAAATCGATCGTAGAAGGGATTCCACATGTTTAGATTTCCCAGGAGTAGTGAAAGAATGAAACTGTGGGAAAATAAAGTCCGGAGAGTGGGATGGAAACCGACTTCATCATGGTTTTTGTGCCAGGTTAGTCCCATGTATGTACTTTAATGTTATGATGTATGGGTGAATGACAGATAGAAAAGTTTGATGTGATTTTTGGCAGCTGTGGTTATTTTGACTTTGACCATTTTCATGCATGGAGATGCATGAAATACGGGCCGCTGAAGTTTAACGGGGTAACCCGTTAAACTTCAGCGGCCCATCTGAGCTTCGACAACAGCCTCCCTGTTCATTCACATGATTTCCAATTCAACAAACAGCTGACAGTTTTCTGTTTCCTATTTTCTGTTTTCCGTCCAACCTGCAGTCACTTATCAGCCTCATATGACCCGAACAGGCTCCGTGTTGTTCACCTGTTTCTGGGCTGTTAGCCGCCATTAGCATGAGGATGCTGTTAGCCATATGCTTACAGCTGCAGCAGCGTACAGGCTGACGGGAAAACGTATTTTACTAAATTGACCGAAGCTGCAAGCTCGATGATAGAAACATTATACACCCATGGAAAGCTTAGATTCTCATGAATCCGCCGGTATAAACCACTTTCAGATGTGATTACCACAGCGGGTAATATAAACACATTTGTCCAACAAACAGCAAATAACGTAAACAGCATAACTCACCTTTGAAGGCTCAAAACTAGTCACAGATGAAAATATTCCACTAAAAACGGCCATAATCCAACCTTGGACATCCAGACAAAACAAGCCAGTAAATTATTTTGTCCAAAACATGTCTTGAAATCGGTAAACAATCCATAGTTTTCGTGAATGTGCACCTCGCGCTGCGCGTCCCATATTGACTGAATGGAAACAAAATGGCTTCAAATCCCCAGTTGTCGCCACTCTCATTATATAGGCACTCTAGCTTAACATTAGCTTAGCATAGCGGAGCTGGTGTAGCCGTATCTTACAAGGCATTTATCATTCTGACATTGACCTGTATGCACAAAAACGTATAAATATAAGCATACCTCAAAGAAAACGTATGAGTCCAGGCTTTTATAAGTCTTCATCTTCTCCACTGTGTGGATGCCTGGGCTGTTGATAAGGTACTCATAAATGGAGTGTCATTGAAGATCTGGACACGTAGTAGGGTCGTTTTCCCATGATCCCAGTGCAATTTGGTACGGACATGACTGCAAACCAACCAGTTCTATTTTTTCTTTATACCGTAGCTTGGCTTTTGGCTCAAGATTTCCGAAATAATCACCAGACATTTTTCTCCTGGTCAAAACCGCGTGGTTTCGGCGGTCAAATCGCGGTTGCTAAGGACTTTGTGTCCCCCTCTTTTAATGGCGGCGTGCGTTGCTAAGGAAGGTGTGGTCACGTGTCCCAGATTCTGATGTCATTGCGAAAAGGTCTATAGTATACATCCGGGTATTTCTCGCGTACTCAGTCTTTTCATACTATCCAATGTGAACGCACTACATACTTATTTTGACGTCACACTTACTATGAGTAGTACGTTAGTATGCCATTTCGGACACAGCCATTAAAAGAAAGTATAGCGCAATGGCTCCTTCCCAATTCTTATGGTTCGGAATTCACCAACCACCACTGGTGTGATCGATTAAATCACAGACTGTCCAGGTGTTCCACTTCAGAGACTTTATTGACAAAAGTCCAACTGGGTGTACAGAATGCCGTATGTGTGGTCTGAAATTGAAAATATAACACAATATAAGAATATATATCTATGTACTAACTACCATTTAACAGCGATTTGTTAATACAAAATGTCACATTGGCCTTGTAGGGTGCTTTACCGCTATATTACAAAATGACCACTAGATGGTGCCATGAGACCATATAATACGTCCCTTCACAGAATTCCCTTAAGGGGAAGTAACACAAAAGCAGGACTTTCCATGCAGGAAATACCAATAACTATATGTAACTAGCAGAGGTTAGCACTCTACAGCACATATGCAACACACATATATATCTCTGCAGCAACAATAGCCATAGCATATAAACGTCTCCTACAAGAGCATACGTGGTAATAAGCATTAACTCCTACTATAATAACAGCAGGTGCTAAACGCACATGCGACCGTAACACTGCATTCCGTAGCGGCACTTAACGACGCTCAAGTAACATGATGCCGCAGATTAAACATGAAATGCACAAACATAATTCAGTGGACATCCTTCACACTATGTATATCTTACTTAAACAAACTTACATTCTTTCAATTGACGCACACAACAGCATGTATACAGAGCGACGAGAAGCTAATGAGTTGAACACCGTCTTCTCAACTGCACCAGGGCTGGAGCATACCAACTTAGATGGGGTGGAATGTATCACTCCAAATGGAGGGGTGCAACAGTCATGAATTGTTCGCCTTTGTTGCAGCCATAGATATTCACCTTATTTCGCCCCGCCCACTTTTAATTCTTCGTTGTTCTGCATTTTGTCTTCTCACTTCCGGTCAGCCCTTTCTGGGTAGCCGGCTCCACAGAGTTACAGCATCAAAATGTCAACAGACGTGACATCCAGGGGCTCTAAGATGTTTTTAAAAGCAGACGTGAACCCGAGCCAGGCCAGCAGTACGAGTCACTTGGTGGGTGCTAGTTAGCAGTAGCAGCGCGGTGCAGACAACGGGATGCTGCTGCATCGCTGGATTAGGACAGTGCAGTCATGCAGCCTCACTATTATAGAAGGTAAAAGTCCTACACCTTACTCTTCTTTTTGTCATGACTTGTTTTGCCATCATTGTTATCATTATTATAATTACTGAAGAAAAGTTTTCTCTATTAAAAAAACGGTGGCGCTTGAGACAGTAATATTTGTTGCTTTGTGCATGTAATACGTGCTTAAAGTTGTGGTTCTAACATCAAAATATTTAAACTATGAACTATTTATTTCCTACATTGTGTTTGGACTGCATTTAAGGCTCTATTACAGAGTTTTATGGATACAGCAGAAGTAGAAGTGGTAGTTTTCTTGCTGTTGTGGTGCACGACAACTGAGTGACTAAAGAGGAAACGCTGAATATGATTCATTGTATTACATTCATTCATATTATATGGGGTGAAGTCTGTAAAGCAGCTCATTCTGTCACATTTAGCTTCAAACCATGAAAAACAAGTGGTGGGATTTTTTTCTGTGACCTTTTACAACATTTACTGCAATATTTCTCATCTTACAAATATCTTAAATAGTTTAATGTAAGTATTAAATGTCAGACATAAATGCTAAATATAAATGCTAAATATAAATGTTAATGTCATATTTAACATTTATATTTATCATTTAAAAAATCACAGCCCTTGTTTTTCATGGTTTGAAGCTAAATGTGACAGAATGAGCTGCTTTACAGACGACACCCCATAATATTAAAGAATGCAATAGTTTTCATAGAACACAGCTGTTAAAGTTCAAATTGTCCTCTTTTATATCACAAATATAAACTAATCAATAATCATTTCTGATGACAGGTTGAAGATGCTGTGTCCAGTGGGCTAACTCATCCTGCACGGATGAACAACGGCTCTGGAATGTGGGGACTCAGAGGAACCTCGGCTCAAAGCGACTGATAGGACAATGATAGGACATCTGCATACCTGTCTGTCTGTCTGCCAAACCCACCTCTGCTTCAATCCAGCCAGCATCCTGCAGAAACTCTTTTCCTCCTACAAAAATGCACTTTCTCCTTTATCTCAATCTTTCACTTTATAAATAAATTCCATTACTTTTATAAACCAAATTCTGTGTTGATGTCTACACTTAAGGCCACACTCAGTCATTACAGCAGTAAATGTTTTTAAAAATAAGTATTTGTAACATAAACACATTGATAACATTTGTTAATAACAAACAATTTACAAAGAGGTCAGAAATTTTTAGGTTTATTACAATTCTATTGTAAAGATGTCAGATGTCAGGGCTTCAGATGGAGTGATGATCTTGCTGCATAGCTGTGTTCAGAGACAGACAGATCCTCCCACTGAGGTTCCACATCACAACGTCTTTGACGCTGACTGTCATATCTAAGTTACAAAAAACACAATGAAAATGTTTTTTATTAGGAATTAAACTTCAACCAGAACATCCACGGGTCATGTGAGTGTTGCTAAGGTCCACATAATGACAAGTAGTGCAGACTAGCAAGAATTAAAAATACTGAGACTGACCAACGCTGCAAACTTTAAGTCTTACAAGTATCCAGAAATAATGTAAGCTACATTAAGACTGATCACAGTGTTCAAAACCACCATCTTAATAACATTTAAAATGTCATTTTAGAAATTGTTTCAGTTAATTGTTCATAACTGATCATTAAATGTAATCACAGCATGGATCATGGGAACTTTACGTCAGGCAAAACAATATTTACTCCCCCCTATCTGACAACCTCTTCAAAGCCCGCCGTGGCTTCTTTACTGGAGCATCATAGCCGAGCCATTTCTCGGGGTAAGGGTGCTCCTCTGTCGGCTCTCTGTCCACAAAATGAAACGAACATACATAAGGGCGCTTCAGTGGGCACTTAAGGTTTAGCGCTTTCAGCCACAGCCGCATGTGCTCCTCATCTTTGGGTGGACGATGTAGATTATAAGGTGCCCCACAACACTCCCATCTCTCCACATGATGTTCAAAACAGGTTTGTTTCAAGAACTCTCTCCTCTTGGCCCAGTTATTACACAATAGTAGACATCTTGATGCAATAAAATCGCTAGCTGGTTAGCTTACACCGCTCGTTCCTTTTGTTGACAACTGCACCTCCAGTCTGAAGTGGAAATCACAGGACAAAATGCTGTAATGTGGCGCCGCCCTGGCGAAGCTGCAAAATAAGGTGAATACATAGAAAGGCTAGATGGCTGATGGGACTTTCACCGGTCGGCCATCTTACCTAGGGGGACTGTTCCGGAGCGCTCTATAGTAGTGGATGGAAGGTGAGCGACCTACACAAACAAAAATACACTTAACTTGCTGAATTCTTGATGGATTTACAAACGGTTTGGTTTATTAAAAACCTTAATAACGTGGCTATGATTCAGGCTGCGCAGACCTGTTGAAATTGCAGTTTTTTCTTTTTGAAAATCGCTGCATAGTTGTGTGTTTGTTACAGTAGATCATTCAGATGAATGCATCTCAGATGTGTCCTAAGTCACTTGCCGTACTTACCAGTGCTCTACTTACCTTATCCCAGTGGATCAGTGTAATGCTGCTGCCCTGAGTTCAAATAAAGCTTCTGTTGACTGCAAAACAACCTCATATACTCATTTCAACATGGTGTCAGAAGATCTTCGGACCTGCCTGTTGTGAGTTTTTTTTTTTTTCATTTTCCAGCAAGTTTTTTGTCGAGCGTTGGACATCGACTGAAAGCGGTTGCTAGCGAGCCATGGCAGAGGGATTTCGCCGACCGGACCCGCTCGTTTTTGAAGGAGACATCGCTGAGAGTTGGCACGTGTTTAAGAGGGATTATGATATCTTCATCAAAGCTGCTCACGCCGACAAGCCTCCCAAGACAAAGGCATATATCCTCCTCAATCTCGCAGGAGCAGAAGCCATCGAGCGGGAGCGTTCATTTGTCTACGCGGCAGAAGTTAGGGCGCCAGGAGACAATGGAGCCGTTCTGGTCCCAGCCGAGTCCAGAGAAGACCCTGAGTGCCTGAAACGGAAATTTCGGGAGATGTGCAACCCACAACATAATAAAACGATGGAAAGACATGAATTCCACACCCGAAATCAGAAACAAGGTGAGACAATTGAAGCATTTATCAGTGAAAATTAAAGCTAAGAATTGCCACTTTGGAGAGTTGACAGATGAGCTTATCTGTGACAGAATCGTCTGTGGCATAAACAAAGACAGCATTCGCAAAGCCTTGCTACGTGACAGTGATCTTACTCTGACAAAAGCTATATCTATATGAAGTGACCGAGGAGAACACGAGGGCATTAACAAAGCAGTCAGCGACTGTAGATGCACTACAGCCCAACTCCGCTAGAGGGCAGCAAAGACCACGGTATAACCATTCAGGAAAGCATGATGCCAGGACCATCACAAACTGCAGTAATTGTGGGGGCGACCACATAGCGCAGAGGGACAAATGTCCAGTATATGGTCAACAATGCCACAAATGCAAAAAAATGAATCACTACAAGAAGTGCTGCAAGTCCAAACAAGCATATCAGAACATGGAAAAGAGAAGCTTCACAAAAAAGCACTATGCTAGGAAACCAGTTCATCAGCTGGATATAGAACAGTCTGAACATGTCAACGATGAGACTTTCTATGTTGATGGAGTATCTGATGTGGACACAGTTACCCAGATGGATGAACAGGATGAAGGATATGTCACGCTGCACATAAATGACAAGCCAGTTGAAATGAAGGTAGACACAGGAGCAAAGTGCAACGTTATTGCTAAAGAAACCTACCAGCAGATGTCAGGCGCGACCATCTCACCACCTGGCAAGACCACAAACTAGTGGCATACGGAGGCAACAAAATAGAAACTGCAGGTTCTGTCACACTGCCTTGCTATCTAAATGGAGAGCAACACACACTACCTTTCTTCCTGGTTGACCGTGATGTCACACCACTATTGGGATTTCGTGCATGTATGCGTCTTGGACTGGTTACTTTGAGTCCTCATGTTCATCAGATCAGCACAGAGACCAAATTGGACTTCGTAGAACATATCAAAGAACATTACAGGGATGTGTTCAGTGATGAACTAGGAGAACTGCCAACCACCTACTCGATGACATTGGATCCAGCTGTTCAGCCAGTTGTTCGCCCAGCACACCGCATCCCCTTAGCAATGCAGGATCGTGTAAAAGCTGAACTGGACAACATGACTAATAAAGGAGTCATAACTCCTGTTTCAGAGCCAACAGACTGGGTTTCATCCATGGTTGCAACACACAAAAAAGATAAAGAAGAAATAAGACTGTGCATCAACCCCAAAGATCTAAACACAGCTTTAAAGAGACCCCACTACCCGATGCGTAGTGTGGAGGAAGCTGCCACTCAAATGTCTGGTTCATCCCTGTTTTCAGTGCTTGATGCCAAGAACTCCTTCTGGCAAATAAAGCTCGACCACAAGTCATCACTACTCACCGCCATTTGGCATAAATTCAGCCAGTGAAGTCTTCCAGCGTTCAATGGAGCAACTATTTGCTGGATACCCATGCTGCATCATCGTGGATGACATCATTGTGGGAGGTCGTGATGCTGCAGAACATGATGCCAATCTGAAAAAAGTGCTCGACCGCTCACGAGAGATCAAGCTCAGACTCAATCTGCAAAAGTGCAAGTTCCGCCTCGATCAAGTCTGCTCTGTGGGTCATGTGTTCTCAAAAGAAGGATTAAAGGCTGACCCCACAAAGACTGAAGCCATCACAAACATGCCTGTTCCACACGACTCTCTTGCTGTGCAACGATTCCTGGGCATGGTAAATTACCTCGGGAAGTTCATTCCTAACCTGAGCAACATTGCAGCACCACTCAGGCAGCTCACTCATAAAGACACTGCATGGTGCTGGCTTCCACAACACCAACAAGCATTTGACAATCTCAAGTCATCCCTGTCCAGCTCACCAGTCCTGTCATATTTCAACGTAAAGAAACCAGTGACATGCGATGCTTCTCGCTATGGACTGGGTGCAGCTTGTCTGCAAGATGGAAAGCCTGTCGCATATGCATCTCAAACACTGTCAGACAGAGACTCGCTATGCACAAATTGAAAAAGAACTGCTCGCTGTCGTTTTCACATGCACCAAGTTCAGAGACTACATCTATGGCAAACACACTCTCATTGAGACAGACCACTAACCCCTGGTCACCATACTAAAAAAGCCAATCCACACAGCCCCAGCCCGCCTGCATGAGTAAAGATATCACCAAAGAGCTACTATCCTGCGCTGTATGCAACAGTCCACGCTCACACCATCAGAAGGAACCACTCCAACTACATCCAGTTCCTACTCTCCCATGGTCCACAGTTGCCACTGACATCTTCGAATGGCATGATCAGCAGTATTCAGTGCTAGTGGACTCATACTCAGGCTGGTTTGAAATAGATCTCCTCCGTGACAGTTCATCAGCCACTGTCATCAAAAAGCTGAAAAGACATTTCTCTGTTCACGGAGTACCTCACACCCTGACCTCAGATAATGCCCGACAATATACAAGCCAGCAATTCCAAGAGTTTGCTCGACAGTGGGACTTTGCTCACACCACCAGCAGTCCCGAATACCCACAGTCAAATGGACTAGCTGAGCGTGCAGTCTGCAGCGCCAAACAGCTGATGGAAAAATCACACCGAGACGGAGCAGACGTTTTCCTTAATCTGCTAAACATCAGGAACATTCCACGTGATAAGACATTAGGTTCACCAGCAGAACGTCTCATGTCTCGACAAACGCGCTCAACATTCCCCATTGACAGCAGCCTTCTGGTACCCGCCCCACTGAGTGCAAGTCAGGTGCCTGCCCAGCTTCAAAGAAGAAGATTCATCCAAAAACAGTATTATGATGCTACAAGCCGCCCACTGCAGCCACTCACAGAAGGACAAGTTGTCAGGTTGCAGACCACCAAAGGACATGAACGGCTTGGCACGGTGACACAGGTGTGTAAGGAACCGCGCTCCTACATGGTTGAGTCCAACGGAGGCGTCTACAGGAGGAACCGCCGCCACATCCTTCCTGTTGCAGAGAGCCTGCCACCACCACACGTTGACCCAGGTGGCTCTGGTTCTCAGCCAGCAGTGCCTGATTCATCGGACACTCTACCGCCCACACCGCATCATCTTTTGCCTCAGCCCTCACTGAAGACCACCTACCAGCAGACCAGGGAGCGTCAAGACCACTCATCTGCCCATATGTCACGCAGAGGTTCCCCTTATGTGACACGGTCTGGCCGAATTTCCAGGCCGAATCCTAAGTACAATGACTAGGTACGTGCTAAAAAAAAGGGAAAATGTGTAAATGAATGTTGTTACATTTCATGCCAAGTTGTGTGTATTGCTGTTGCAATAATACCAGAAGTTTTAGAAGATGACGCTGCCAGGTGTATTTTATTTTTTATTATTATAAACTGCTAAATTTATGCAGAAATATCTTTGGTTACTCTTTGACATTACACTGCCGATAAGTTTGTTCTGGTTGAGAAATAGAAAACTAAAAGGAGAGGATGTAGATCGTTCAGATGAAAGCGTCTCAGATGTGCTGTCAGATGTGTCCTGAATACTTACCAGTGCACATGCTCTACTGACCTTATCCCAGTGGATCACAGTGTAATGCTGCTGCCCTGAGTTCCAATAAAGCTTCTGTTGACTGCAAAACAACCACATATACTCATTTTAACAGTTACAGCCATTTGCAAGACTGCAATCTGGGAGTTTCAGTTATTATATGGGCCATTCTACCGAATTTGTCCAAACTGTGGTCCCACACTAATAAAACTATGTAACAAAACAATCAAGAATTCAGACTTTACATATTTACTAAGATTCTGTGATGATCTATTTAACACACAAGACAGCAAATAGATAGTAATAAGCTAAATATATACAAAATCATCATTTATAGTGTACTTTCTATTGGGAAGTGGTTGTCCCAACCCCTGAGCCCTAAATTTCAACCTATGAAAATAATACTTAAAACAATTTTGTATTTTTTTCAATGATGTTTTTTAAAATATCTTGTTGATTTCTTTTAAACAGCATTGAAATGATTTGGATGTATTGTGGGTTTAATTTTTTAATTTAAAAAGATCATTAAAAAATGCTGTCCCACGCTTTCATGTCACGCCCGAAACACAGATAGTTTTACCACATAGGTTGAGCTGGTTTTAGCCACAGCCCTGCTTTTTTGATCAGGCAGAGACTCAGCATCCCTCTACCTCATGGCATCATGGTGAGCAGTTACCTCTCACCATTTTGGAGTAAATGTGCTCCAAAATCTGAAAATCTGTCTGGAACATTTTTAATTGTCACTACCAAACACATATTCTCTGCAATTAAGTAAACCTGTGGAGGTTTAATGCAACATATTATGTTTTTATGTGTGTACACCTGTTCAAACGGCCATTTGTTGGCCATGTGCTTAGTAGCATTTTTTAGCTATTAGCTAAAATTAGCTAAAATTATCACAACCGAAACAGATGGCAGAGTTTCGGTTGTGACAACATGTAATGGTCCACTTACTTAAGTCAGTGTTTGATTGTTATTACCTCTTAAAACATGTAGATAATGCTGAATCATGTTTTAAATTATGCAGCATCAGGAGAAAGCAACAGGGAGAAATGAACAAAATATTCACCAAAATATTTGAAAAAATAGATTTTTAGCCCAAGAGTGTTCACTACGTTAGTCTTAGGAAGTTGTTTGTTTTAAGTTAATTAAAGTTCTTGCATCACACTTTCCGGTGTGTGTATTTAAAAAAAAAAAAGATGTTTTAAGTAATGTTACAGTAGATGCGTTGAGATGTTTAACTAGGCTAATGCTGGCCTTCAAAATAAATCTCTTTGATAATAAATTACTTCATTTCATTGATTATAAACATTTGTGTTCATAATATTCCCAATGTAAGACATGCTTGAAGTTAATATTAAGCTAAAAGGTGGAGGGAATATGACACAACCTTGCAAACAAAAAAATGGTGGTCACTACCAAAGTGGGTGTTTTGTAAAAAATAAAACATATTGAGTAATCAACTAACATTTTATGATGACTATTCGTTAAATGTATGTTCAGTTTCATAACTCATTAACTCTGAGATCTATATAATCAGTGGAATTTGTTTTACAAGAAAAGATTGGATTTTGATTTTGATAAGTCTTAGAAATTGAACTTTGAAAAATGTTTAAAATATCATTTTTATTGATTTTGTTGTAAAACCCTTCAAGAAAAAAATTTAAAAATATTCTTTAGAGGGGGCATGGAAATACAATATGAACAGATGAATATAATACCTTTTATTGCAGTGTGTTGCTGTGTTTCGGTTGTGACACATTTTGGGAGTGGAAAAAACATTTCAAGAACAGGCAGAAATTAAAATATGAATATTGACTGCACTATGCAAGATATATGTACCTTAGACATGGTACAACATATATATGGACAAAGCTTTTGAAAAAAAAAAACACTTTAAAAATGTTTTTTCCAACCCTGCACTTTGGACAAATTCGGTAGAATGGCCCATATAGGTTTCCATGAGACCAACAATAATTTTGTGACAACATATTTTGTCTAAATGACACTTTGTGTGGATGCAGTTGGGCATTAGCTAGCAAAGAAACAAGAGGTTGTGAATGAGACATGTGAGCCACTTGAACTATTACAAAGTAACCTGGACTTAATTCTATACAGGTGGGAAAGACATAATTACTCCTTCGTTTTAACATGATTCCCAAGCTGTTTGATTAGTGAAATATATCCTAGATTTAGATTCATTGTGATACAGTAACTGGCTGGCTTTGTGTTTGCAAAAATACCCCCCCACAGTGCAAGATGCCACACTTTAGTGCAGCATATGGATGCTCAAATGAATGTTCCTTCAAAATAAGAGCCTGTGGAATCACCTTTCACTGTAGAGAAATGACTTGAGGGACATATTTAGGATAATTGTTACTGACTTAGTGGATTTGTACTTTTATAATACAAGTTATTTTGACCCTGATGTTTTAGAAATGTTTCTACCATTAGTTTACATGATAATCATTGAATATTTCTTTTAACATGTTACTGTTATTTAGGTTTTCATAATGACATTCAAGCATGAATTACCCCAACAATGTCATCATTTAGCTCAGTATTTTGTCCTTACATTAACATTAAAGGTAAGAAGGGTGTAAAATGTTGTCAATAATTCATACATCTGGGTATCTTCTCATGTTTTTAAGGTTTCCCCAAAACGCAGAGAAGAGGAGGTAATGGGAAGTTTCTCTAAGAAGGGACGGTTTTGACTGTTTATTTGGAGTGAATGTTGAATTGTTTTGTAATTGTGCACACCTGTTAATAAAAGAAACCTTGATGTCATGTTACTGAATGTGTTTATTTAAAATGTATAATGAAATATATGTAGGGGAGAACAGGTAAGATGAACCAACCATCCCCTTGATCTTTAAAACTATGAAACCCTAAAATAAGAACACAAATATCATTTCCAACTGGCTGTGGAATTCTTTGACTTTTGTGGTATAATTATTTTTATGCTAAAGCAAATGGACTGCAGGTCTAAACTTACACATTATGCATGTTAGTGATATTCAGTGTATAGAACTATGTGAATCATTTAGCAAAAGATCATTCTGAATCATTAAATTAGTCAGGTTTTATCAAAACGATGGCCATGGGGCAAGAAGAACCAAAAGCCTGAACCAATATGAATCACAATTCATTTAATGTACATTATTTGTTCAGTTTAAGTTTAAAATATCATGTGGGTCAACTTACCCCTTTATATTTAATATATGTATGAATTAGAAATATAAAATATCAAAGTATTAAATGTTTAACATAAACACTGAGGATTTAATTTCACTGTGTGTGTGTGTGCAGCTATGGCAGGTAATGCTCTTGTCACGATCGGTGGTTGGAAACCGGTGCAAGAACTCAGGTCTACAGATGGAGAGAGTTTAGGGATTTTATTGTGAGGGAAGGGAGTGGTTTGTGGAGGTTGGGTTGTCTGGGGCGCAGGGCTTGGGTCGTGGTGGTGATGGGATGAAGATTTCTTTATGGCTGGGGTTTGGGGTTGGTCTTCGGCTGTGGTCTTCTCTTGGCTGTGATTCTTGGCTTGGGCTTGGCTGTGGTTTTCTCTTGGCGGAGACTCTGGGTTCTTGGTTTTAGCTGTGGATCTCTTTTGGCTGAGGTTCTAGGCTTGGACTTGGCTGTTGAATTCTCTTGGCTGAGGTTCTAGGTTTGGTCTTGGCTGTAGAATTCACTTAGCTGTGGTTCTGGGCTTTGGTCTCGGCTGTGGTCTCCTCCTGGTGGTGAATCTCGGCTGGGTTCTGGCTGTGGATGGCTGAGGGGTGATCTAGGAATCCGTTGTGCTGAGCAGAATGAACTGTAGTAGAAGACAAAGGTAGAAGAGGATTACTGTTCAGAGAATTCAAATCTGACCTCAGAGTTCTAGGCAAAAATAGCGAAACTTGACTTGGTCGGCTGGAGAGTCACTAACTTGGTAGTCATATAACAATCCGGCATCGAATGAGTGTCTGAACCGGCTTTTTATTGTCAGAGATGTGTAATGATGAATCGGAGACAGCTGCTCAGCCAGAGCTGCACCCTTGATGAGGAGAGTGGCCTCAGCTGAAGCTGAAGCCACTCTGACCTACTTAGGAGAGAGAGAGAGAGAGAGAGAGAGAGAGAGAGATGGACCAAAGCACAGCATAGACAACAGGAACATGGCACCAAACAAAGCCTGGCACATAATAAAATAAGGCAGCAGACAAAAACCTGACCAGGCAGGACGAGAGTCATGACAGCTCTACTGTCTACTTTTTTAATTTAATATGAAAGTCCATGGTTATAATTATCCGTAAATATGAAATAACATAACGACATCTCTGGCGTTTATAACAAATCAAACCGTTTAAAAATGGGTTGAAAATGGAGCAAGCTCTGGTTAATTCAATAGTACATGCTCCATAGGCATGAATGTTATCAGTGATCCAGCAGCCCCTAGGAAAGATGGCCGCCGCGTAGCGACGTCAGCCCTCATTGGCTCACAGCGTCTGGAAGCTATCTAGCCCATAGATATACATATGTGGTAAGACTACGAGGGTTGATGTATTCAGTCTAGTTATCAAATTGCCAACAACGCCACCTGGGGGAATTTCACCCCCAGGAATCCGATCAGAGGGAACACCACTCCAGTACAGGCTGATGTACGCTGATGACACGGCTTTCTTTGTGCACGGCTCTGATGCAAATTCTGCCGCATCTAAGCTTTTAGTGACAAAAGCACTTGAATGGCTTAAAAAGTCATGCCTTACGTTGAACACAGATAAGACCGTTACAATGTATTTCTCCAACAAGCAAAATCTAAATGCCCCCCTAATATCTATGTTGGTAGTCATATGATGCAAAACGTAGAGGAAGTAAAATACTTAGGTGTTATATTGGATCCTACGTTTAATTTTAAAAAGCACGTCAAAAAGATCTGTCAGCTTCTAAAATTTAACATTGAGAACTTCCAGCACATTAGGAGCTCTTTGTCACTGGAAGCTGCAAAAACTTATTTCAATGCTGTAATTATATCCCATATGTTGTATTGTATGTCATCATGGTCTCAAGCTAAATTGACAGTTCTAAACCCTCTTAGGGCACTACATAATCAGGCCTTGAAAATCCTAGATAAAAAGCCCCGGCGGTACCACCATTGCAACATATTGGAAAAATATAAAATTTTAAGCTTTGACAACCTGATCAGGTACTCTGATATCCGCCTGGTACATAAAATCTTACATGACGCGGCTCCACCCCCTCTAAAGACCTTTGTACAGCTACGCTCTCAACTAACCAGTAGAGTGCTTAGGTCGGCGTTCAGGGGTGACTGCCACATTCCCAAAAGAAAGTCTGCCTTCTCTCAGTCAGCCTTTTCTTACAAAGCCATCAAGGAATGGAATGGGCTGCCTGATAATTTTAAGAACACGGCAGATTTCCACAGCTTTTCTCGGGCTGTTAAAAACTGGCTGTTTGATCATCAGTCCTGCTCGCATTAATAATACCAGACGGGTATTTGGCCATCAGATGATACCCTCGTGGGTACCATCTGATGGCTGCCAGACTATCAGTGTAAAAATAGTACAGTGTGTATTTACAGTACCAATCTGGTATAGAACTATCAGATGCTACCCTTGTCGGTACCATCTGATAGCTTCCACCTTTAGGATCTACGAAGCTATTGTTTCGCATACAACTCTGCACTTTAACTTTGTACTTTTGCACTCTGTTTTTGTCATTTAAATGCACTTTAAATATATTGTAACTGGTTTGAACACAGTCTTCCTCGTTATACTTTTGCATTTTGATTATTGTTCTATAAACCAACAACGTTCCATACATATTTGTAAATATTTTAAGATTGATTTTAATTTGCTTTGTTAATGTAATGTGTTTTAAATGCATTGTTTTAAATAAGGAATGTTTGTTTTTATGGACCAAGGACTACAGATGGAAATTAGCATGAAGCTAAATCTGGTGCAGCCATCTTTTTAATGTAACTGCACGCTGTCCTTTTTCAAATAAACTTGAAAGAAAGAAAGAAAGAAATACAGGGAAAGGTCTCACAGGTACATATGACACGAGAGACAGACGTGACTCAAATATACACAAAGTAGAATTTATTAACAATGTATTACTAACTAGGTTATGTATGCTAGCAGCTGTTGGAAATCAGCCTATCCTACAATTAAACAAACCAACAGAATATGTGTAAGGCTGTTTCCGCCCAGTTCTTTTGATGGAGTAGTCAGGAGACTTCTTCTTAAAATCAAAAGTATTTATTACAGCAAAATTGAATGTGAATACAGAGCTCTGGGCCTGAATCCTCTGTCCCTAACCAACAATAAGTGTTCAGTCAGTTCGGATGGAATCAGACTGCTAACTGTACCTGGCCCAGTCTTCTTATACTCTAACAGTGTGTATATCTATCTATCTAGGCTGGCCGCCCCTTCTGATGCTGTGTTGTTCCGCTGTCCTCTGTCACAGCTGATGTTTTGTCATTACGCTCACGTAGGAATGACTTCTCCGCTGCAAAGCAAGATTAGAGACTGCACACACAACAAGCTCATGTTCTTTACTGATTACAGCTTACGTCAAAAACTATCTGTACCTTTATTATCAAAAACTGTCTGTACTTTGATTATCAATCACTTTATGTCTTGATCATCCTTGGTTTCAATCACGAGTAATAAGTAAAATAAAGCTGGACTTATCTTCTTTGTTTCATTACAGTCACACCGTGGTAATGATGATCTTCACCTTCCTATTCCTCAGAACCAATACAACTCTGTAATATGCACACTTAGCAAATTATAAAACACACCATTTCCCACAATTCCCCCTTTTGGCCAAAGCTAACCTTAGGCCAACACAAAATATTTTACACGATAGAGGATACAGGTACTAGCTCCTCTCCTTCTTGAAGTGGTTTTTTTTTTGGCCATGAGTGCTCTGAATTCATCGCCCAACATTACCTCGGACACCGTTCTGCTCATCGTCTTACTCATGAGTGTTCTGAAAATTGGAATGATGCAACAAGTGAATATGAAGAGTAACAGCATTATTATGAGAATAGGTGTGTACACACCCATTGGTGTGTGTTTTATAATTTACTAAGTGTGCATATTAAAGAGTTGTATTGGTTCTGAGGAATAGGAAGGTGAAGATCATCATTACCATGGTGTGACTGTAATGAAACAAAGAAGATAAGTCCAGCTTTATTTTACTTATTACTCATGTGATTGAAACCAAGGATGATCAAGACATAAAGTGATTGATAATCAAAGTACAGACAGTTTTTGATAATAAAGGTACAGATAGTTTTTGACGTAAGCTGTAATCAGTAAAGAACATGAGCTTGTTGTGTGTGCAGTTTCTAATCTTGCTTTGCAGCGGTGAAGTCATTCCTACGTGAGGGATAACAACAAAACATCTGCTGTGACAGAGGACAGCGGAACAACGCAGCATCGGAAGGGGCGGCCAGCCTAGATAGATAGCTATACACACTGTTAGAGTATAAGAAGACTGGGTCAGGAACAGTTAGCAGTCTGATTCCATCCGAACTGACTGAACACTTGTTGTTGGTTAGGGACAGAGGATTCAGGCCCAGAGCTCTGTATTCACATTCAACTTTGCTGTAATAAATACTTTTGATTTTAAGAAGAAGTCTCCTGACTACTCCATCAAAAGAACTGGGCGGAAATAGCCTTACACATATTCTGTTGGTTTGTTTAATTGTAGGATAGGCTGATTTCCAACACAGCCCACACTGTTAGAACTCGGTGTGTTCATGTTGCTCCTCACACAGGGAGCTGTTTGATGATGAATCCAGGTTCTAACCATCTGTGTTCCTACAGGGACGTGGAGGTCAGCAGAGAACCAGACTTCACTGCTTTCAGTTCTGTGATAAAGCCTTCGTCAGACCAACAGATCTGAGGAAACATGAGAGGATTCACACCGGAGAGAGACCGTTCAGCTGCGACCTCTGTGGGAAAGCTTTTACTGCGTGGTGCTATCTGAGGAACCATTGGCGTGTTCACAGTGGGGAGAGACCACACAGCTGTGACGTCTGCGGAGCTGGGTTTATGTCATCGACTCACCTGAAGAACCACCACCGAATCCACACCGGGGAGAAACCGTACAGCTGTGGTCACTGTGGTAAAATGTTTACTGAAGCAAACCATATGAGAAACCACCAGTGGACTCACACCAGAGAGAAACCATACAGCTGTGATCACTGTGAGAAAACGTTTGCCACCTTAAGTCCATTTAAGGATCATCTGAGAATCCACAGTGGAGAGAAACCCTACAGCTGTGAGCAGTGTGGGAAGGCTTTCACTACCTCCACTCATCTTAAAAAACATAAACTTACCCATACAGGAGAAAAACCACACAGCTGTGACCAGTGTGGGAAAAGCTTTGCTCTGAAATGCACCCTGAAAGTTCACCAGCGAATCCACTCAGGGGAGAAACCATTCAGCTGTGAACAGTGTGGGAAAACATTCAGTCAGAGGAGTGACTTAACAAAACACGAACAAACCCACAGTGGAGAGAAACCGTACATCTGTGAGGAGTGTGGGAAAGGTTTCACTCACGCCGGTTCTCTGAGGAGCCATCAGCGGTTTTATACAGGAGAGAAACCTCACAGCTGTGACCAGTGTGGGAAAGCTTTCACTATGAAATATACCCTGATCATTCACAGACGAACTCACACCGGGGAGAGACCATACTGGAGTGAGTCGTGTGGCAGAACTTTCAGCCACAGTAACAGCTTAACAAAACATCAGCAGACACACAACAGGAGAGAAACCACACCACTGTAGTTGTACGCCCATGCCAACCAAATTTAACAAGAACTTTTGAAGTCACTTTTGAAAAGTATAAGTAAAGGTATCATGACAGGAAATAACCTTGTAATGTGTCCTGAAAGTATTTATAACAGCTGGCTGTAAGAGTAATGATGCCTCTGTAGATGTGGGTCAGCATCACACAGCTCCAAGAACATTTATATGAGATGTAAGTTCTCTAAAGTTCTTAAAGGAGTTCTTGTTAAGACTGTAAATTATTATGTTTTTTTAACTATAGTGCTGTTTAATTCTTGTACAGCTGTTAGCAATGTTGATGAGTAAGACATCACATATGAGGTTGAATGACGTGTTAGTATGTGCTGCACTGTGATGCCTTAAAACAGTATTTTAAACTAAAACTCAACTCCAACCAGCAGTTTCTGGGTGTTTAGTTACTCAGTTTTCACATTTGTCCACAAATAGAATGATGGAAATCAGAAAAAAAAACGTATTTGTGCACAATTACTGAATGAATTGTTTTAAATGGTTTCATACGTGTCCTAGATTACTCAACAAATAAACAAAATAATACAAAGAAGACCAAAATTACTCTGTCTGTACAAAATGGCTGAAGATGTGTCCAAAATTATAAACATAAAAATAGTTAAAACGATGTGAACACCACAGGAGAAGTAAAGGTAGTTTCTACTAGTAAAGTCCATGTTTATCATCAGTCTTTATTCTCCAATGACTCCTCGAACTCTGGATTTATGATGGAACCACTGAAACATGAATCTTTGTCACTGAAACAACCCTGTATTTTTGGTTCTTTCATAGATTTATTAAAGGTTTTCTGGAAATATGACAAAGTCTTCTGGGTCAAAAGTGTACAAACAGAAACTTGAATCGTCAGTTTTTATGATGTAGAAAGTTGTTTTCATCAGATTGTCTTAGTTTCATGGCCTCTAAACTTCTCCTGAGTGATTCCAGTCGACTACAGCTGCTGACTCCTCTGATCAGTTTAAATAGAACCATTAGATCCACTCATTAGACTCAAACACTACAAGGGGAACGTCTGAGGAGCTCAGCAAAGATCTGAAGAAGAAAACCATTGACTTGAACTCAAAAGTTGCCTAAAGTGACGCAAAAATTTCCCCAAATTGAATCAAAAACGGCCTAAACTAACTGTGGAGATGCCTCATGGACATAAATTCACTCAACAACTGTTCAAAGTGTCTAAAAACATGTCTAGCATTAAAAACCTACCCTGATTGGTGCTGAAAATGACCAAATTACCTCAAAAATTGACCAAATTGACTCAAATATAGTCCAAGGTAGTTGACTTTTTTTTTTTTTGGACCAGTTTATGTTTAATTTTGGTCCTGGTTTTAGACCTTTTCAGGACCGGTTTAGGACTGTCTTGGACTTTTCTTTAACCATAAGAACACCAAACCTACCATCAAGCATGGAGGTGGCAGTATCATGCTCTGTGGAACTGGAGCTTTCCACAAAGTAAATGGAATAATGAAGGAGGAGGATTGGTGACTGATCATCAGAAACAGGTGATTGGTGATCAATACAGATCAACACTTTTCCCTCTAAGCTGCCACACGGTCTCAGCGCACGGAAAATCTGCGCTGCGCACAATAAAAAATCCAACCCAAATTGAAAATAGAATAAACACATAAAAATTCATTTTGTGCTGTTTTTCAGTGTGAGTCAGTGAGCGGCTGCTCCAGTCAATGATGTGATTCATATACGTGTTTACAGCTAATCAACATCATTGACAGGTGTCCTGATGTGCAGTCACCGTTATAGCTAGCAGAGCGGTGTGGCTGATGTGGACTGAAGACACGCTGATGATGCTAAGTGCTGCTTATGTTGACCCTTTATAATAATGGCAAAACGAACAGCAGCGGAACATCCCCTCACCAAGCCAAAGTAAAAAAGAAATACGATTCTTTTAAGATGGAATGGCTGTCGGAGTTAGGGTTGCCACCCGTCCCTTAAAATACAGAGTCGTCCTTTATTTGATATTTAATTGTTGAGTCTTGTATTACTATTAATACCACCAATACTACCAATAGTAGTTATAAAGCCTAACTCATATATATCCAGATTAGCATCTATGTTCTTCCTCCAAACCCATTTTATGATTGGGATTACAGCCAATTCTTTAGGACTGCTCTCACATCATTGAAATGTTACTAAACAATGTTATACTGATCAAATTAAATAACTTTGGTCTGCAGAATATTGGCTACTTCTGTTCTTTGTCCTTAATTTAGTAGCATGATTTATTTTTAGATATGTTGTTGTGTACAGACTTATTTACTTCTCTGTCTACTTTTTTCTTTACTCCATGTAGGTTTCCCAAAGACTATGGGTTAAGGAGGAGCTCTGAGGAGAGAGGGCTTTGCTGATGCTCTGCAGTGGTCCTTTTAAACCTGATCAGTGTGACAGGGCTGGGCAGGTTTAGACCTGGAGTCATTCCATCAGTGTTTAGATTCTCAGCTCGTCTAGGAAGAGGAGGTACCAGAAAGACCATGACCAAGCAGCCTGGAGGTCTGAGGCAGCGTCTCCCTCAGCGGTGTTCACGGTCAGTCTGTGGTAATCCTGTCAGAAAACAGAAAAAATCTAGATTATAAATCAACATGTAACCAAAGCGCTCCGTGTATAACGCCATAGTATAGGATGTAGTTCAGGAAATGTCACAGTATAGTTTACTTTTAAGAATAACATAGTGTGGCCTTCATAGTACAGCATGTCGGCAAAAAAATAGATTATCATGTGGTTCAAAAAGCATAAAATGATAGGATGTTGTCTAAAACTGTCATGTATGATATGTGGTTCACAAAATGTTATAGTGCAGTTTATTGTCAAAATAGTATGTTATTGAAGAAAACATCAGAGTTTAATATGTGGTCTAAAAATGACAGAGAATAATAGTTCATTGCTCAAGTAAAAGCATAGTAATTTTAAAACTGTTCAAATTCTGATAATATGTTGCTAAAAAAGCAACAACACAATAAAAGCTAAAACAAAAAAAGTCTTAGTAATATGTCAATTAAAAAGGCCTTTATAGGATAGCAGGTTGCTCTAAAAACATAGTTTAGTGTTTGGGATGAAAAAACTCCATCATATACATCATATATTGTACAAATAACAAGTCAAAGGAAAGAGACATACATTGTAGAATTGTAGTAATTGTGGGCCGACTGATTTACTGATTTACGGTCATAAATCCATTTAAAATGCTGCTACTTTGGCTCTGAACCTTTATCTAGCAGTGATTTGATTGGTTATACATCACCAATAAAACTCCTTTAACTTAACATCTGTAAACAAAACAAAAACGTATCAACAAAGTTTTCTGTTAGAGTTTGTGTTCTTCTAAGTTTAACTACAAGATTTTAAATACTTTCATTTACTCCAAATGAATATCTGCTCCAAATGTCTCACTAATAATCATTATCAGCCTTAAAAACCCACAAACACCCCCCCTCTATACTGGACCACACTTAGGACAGTCCGGTTCCCCCGTCTATTAATCTGCTTGGAATCTTCCACTTCCTGTTTGTCAAAGTGGCCTTCTACCTGGACAGGTTTAGTTGGAGCTCATCAACAAACATTTTGGCTAACTGCACTTTAATCTGGATGGATGACACTGAATTAGTCTGTTTTAATGAGACTGAGTCCAGATGTGTAGCTCTGTCATTAAATAGGAAATTATTTCTCAGAATTCACAGAGAAAAGTCTAAATGTTTGCTAGGTTAGCGTCCCACATGTTCTGTGGCTCAGCTAAAGCTAACTCTCTCCAACTTCTGGATCTCTGGAGTTGCTTGTTGTTCAAATATCTTCTAGAGGTGCTGAAGCTCAGAAAGTCTGAGATGTTTGTTCAGAATCAGCTCATTCTCAAGTCTGATCTGAACTGTCCTCTTTAGTTTGAACTTTCCCTAAACTTAGGAGTTAATGACAGAGCAGCACATCCAGACTGAGTCTCATTTATGTAGAGATTAAACTTCAGTGTCATTCATTGATGTTAAAGTGCAGTTTTTCATGTTTGTTGTTCATGCTCCGACCAAACCAGTCCAGGTGGAAGACGATGTGAAGAGAAGCTCCAGAGGATGAATATCACACATTTACGTTGGAAATAAATGTCCTTTAATTAGACATTGTCATGCAAAAGTTGGATTTCCCTTTAATGATGTTCAAATCTTTATTTAGTTGATGTTGGTTTCTAAATGTTTTCTGACACTCGGCCCCAAACATTTAAACCTTCTACGGCTCACAAGCTGCAACAATTCACACATTATCAACGATCTTTGTGACTAAACTAAGATAAAAAGAGAAAAACTGTCTGATTCCTGCATCATGAATGTAAATCTTTTTGGTTTTTATGACAGTAAACTGAATATATTTGGGTTTGACATTTTATAAACCAAAACAAGAAATGAATTAGTGGAGAAAACAATCAACAGATTAATGGACAAAGAAAATGTGTTTTCCAACATTTATGGCTGAATTCCTCCAACATTACAGGATACATACAATTTAAATTCACTTTTATTTATAGAACACCAATTACAGGTCAGATTGTCTCAAGACGCTTTATTTTTATATATTTTTTAAAAGTTTAATTGTATTAAATGTTTTTTCCTTTGCTTAACTGCTTTTTAAAATGTATTTTATTTCTTCAATCTTTTTCTGTCCAGATTTTAACTCCAACCTTAAAAATGAAAAACCTTTAAATCACAATAAAAATACTTCTGTTGTCACAATCATGAGTTAGTCAGTTACTCAGTTTATCAATTCAACTTTATTTGTTTAGAACCTTTCACACAGATGACAAAACTACACAAGCAAAGAGAAAAAACTATGATTGAAACTCAAAGACATATTTTAAAAAAAAAAGATTTAACACTAGAAAAGCACTCAGAGAGTGCAGACCTCCACCAAGGATAAAGAGGAAAATAGGAAATCCATGCAGTAAAGGATCATGAGCTGGAATCAAACCTGCATCTGTGAATCACCTTCTTAACCAGTTGAGCTATCTGTATCTCAATTTGTTGGACGACATACTAACCTATGATGTTTTTGTCCTATTTTGGACCACATACTAAAACAAACTAAAAAATTCAAAGTGATCCAGAATCCAGGATCCTTTCCAGATTGCCACCAAAATTAAATCAGATCTTCCTCTTACCATAGTCTACATCCCCTCAAAGTTTCATCTGAATCTGCCCAGGCGTTTTTGAGTTATCTTGTTAACAGACAGACGCCGGGTGTCACATAACCTCCTTGGCGGAGGTAATGATAAAAAGTGTTGTGTTCAGGGGATGGAGGAGTTTATTGAAGTCTTCTTGGGCTCACACAGTAAATAATTAAAATAGAAACTTGATATTCAGTCTCAGGAAACTGCAGAGCGACAGAAGAACCAACAATATCTCCTGTTTTCTCCTCTTCTGGTGCTTTCAGACCAAAGAACTACAGACTCTTCACAACCTGCTCAAACTCTTGGTACAGGACCTCACCACACGGGTCAACAAGGTTTCCTTCTCATTTCTACTCTGAAGCTCACCTTCTCCTGCTCAAACTGCTGACAAATGTTTGTGCTGCTCCAAAGTCTGGTCTCCAGAACTTCCTAAAAACTCTCAAAGTCTCTTCTGCTGCAGGTTGCTTTGTAGAACTGTTCCAGAAAACCTCACTAAACCACATGGAGGGGCCTCAAGATAGTCGTCCAGATGAAACCGTACAAAAACCAAACTAGCACAACCCAAACGCTAAAGTCTCCTGCAGCCTACCAGAGAAGCTCTTTAAACAGAGAATCAGGACAGGAACTCTTACCTTCTGGACAACCAACGTTGGTTCACAAACAACCAAAAACCTCTAAAGACTCACTACAGCCAAGATAAAGACACAACTCAGCTGCACCAAATCCACTAATCACTGCACACATTAGCACCATGTGCTAACTGTGGCTAAAGAAGCACATTTACCAAGACAACTATCCAGTACAAAGCCCTAAAACACACCAAGAAACACATTAAAGAGGATTTTACTGCTGGAAGCTGCAAGCCAACGCCTAAAGAACAAACTAAAGCAACGGAGCCAAACCTGGTTCAGTGAAGAAAAGCAGAGGAAATGTTTGACTGCAGACATAAAGCAGGAAGACACTGAGCTGCTCAGGTGTTCCTGATGACACCAAGCAGCCACCTGGACAGCCAATAGGAACACAGCTTACTGGAAGTCCAGAGGGCTGGCTTAGTGAAGGAAATTTAGTTTAAAGTTGAAGTAGAAAGTTGAAAACCACCTTCTGATCCCTGAAACCTCTGAGTTTTCACACAAAGAACACCTGAACATGTCTGTTTAGTATGTGGTCCAAAATATGACAAAACTTCATAGTTTATCATGTTGTCCAAAATGTCATTAAAACGTCCTAGTTTAATACATTGATTGTCAACCTTTTTTTCAGTGACGTACCCCCAAAATTCATGATGATTTTTTTCAAAGACAACTGCTCTGTAGTGTTTTTCATGGCCTACTTTACATTATTTCATCATCTGACATGTTTTTACCACATGTTGAAAAAAAATCGGATTCTCAGCCTTGTTCCAGTGACGTACCCTCTGTGTTCTGTTTTTTCATTCATGTACCCCCCAACCAAAGAAAAGCATTTCTGGCTGACAAAGAGACAGACATAAAACACAGCACTACGTCATCAGTTTCTGACAGATTAAAGTTTATATCAATGTAAAAAAATGTAATTTGTAGTGGTCTTTCTTCAGCTAAAAGCTTGTTGAAAAACAAATAATTGATTCAACTGTAAATACAGATTTCTACACAGAAATAATCATAAACATAAAGTGTTCTCTTACACGTGGACAAATCATTGGTAGCCCTCTGTTTAATTAAGCCCTCTGTTCAATAACCCTAACCCTCTGTTAATGAAAGAAAACCCACAGTGGTCACAGAAATAGTTTGAATCTGACAAAAGTTAAAAAAAACAACAACAAAATTCTATGAAAATTAACCAGTGAAAATCAGACATTGCTTTTCAAATCAAATCAAATCAACTTTATTTATATGGCACTTTTCATACAGTAGAGTAACACAAAGTGCCTCACAGAGGATAAAAACAAAAACAACACAATACAAAACACTGTGAAAAACCCGAAACCTCCCACCCCTCACAAATATACACACAGATACACAATCACATATCCATTCACACACATACGTAGACATACGAACAGACATACAGACCCACACACACAAACATACGAACATACACACACCCACATACACCATCTGTCAGTAAGAGGTATAGAGGAGACATGGCTGGGCACCGAAATCCAAAGTGAGGAAGAAACCACCTTTGGGGGCCACACACACCGAGAGGAGTCCTGGACCATGACTGCAGGGGCTTTTGAACCGTGGTTCAACAGAATTTTAAAAATAAACTTCGTCTAAACTCTTCCATAAACTGGATTCATGGTAATAAAAAGGAACGGCCTACTGGATATGAAATTCAGTTTATGAGCTTTCATTTGTATTTTGGTGAAATATTATTGAATAAATATATTTGATAAAAGATTATAGAATTGTTGCTGGTTTTTAATGTTTTTTTAAATCTCACATACCTCCTGGCATACCTTCAATACCCCCAGAGGTACTCAGACCCCATTTGAGAACCGCTGGAAAACTATGGCGTTTTTGGTCAAATTTTGGACCTTTTTCACGGCCTACCTTACATTATAGTATATTATAGCATTTTTTTAATACATTATTTCATCATATGGCCTCTTTTTATGACATGTTGAAAAAAAATGTCATTTTTATTCCACATACTATACTGTGGCGTTTTTTTGGACAAAATTCATGATGATTTTTTCTTCAAATAAAACTGCTCTACAGTGTTTTTCACGGCCTACTTTACATTATTTCATCATATGGCCTGTTTTTACCACATGTTCAAAAAATCGGATTGTCAACCTTTTTAATGACCTTTAATCAGTCAGAGCCCTGGCAAACTTATTTTTATCAGTTTTAGTGGAAGTATAAAGGAGCTCTTGGTTTTTACTGAGTCAAAAGCTGCTGTTTGAACACAGACACATTCACATGCATCCACAAAGCTTTTTTAAATAAAATAAAAAATAAAATGCATCCACAAACACACAGACTGGCTGCCGGCCGGGCCGAGGTTTGGGTCCTCAGACCCACCAGTCGGGGAGTCGGTGAACTTGTTGGTCCGGTCTGAAGGCCTCCATGTGGTCCAGTAGAAGTCCATTTAGTCGGTGTCTTTGTTTGAACCACCATCAGGTGGACTTGTGGTCCTCATAGGACTCCTCCTGTAGCCTTCAGGGAACCACAGGAACATTCAGCAGCTGTTGGAGTTCTTCCTGTCAGGCTGCTGGTAGAACGCCTCTGAAGGATCTGGAACTCGTCTGGAACTATCTAACAGCCTAAACTGTTAACAGGCAGAGATGAGGACTCAAACTTCCAGCTCATCTTAGAAGAGGAGGCGAATCATTGACAAGGAGGCAGCAGCTCAGTTTGATTTTCTTTATTTTCATGAAAATGTACACTTTTTCTGTTTCTTTATAGACGACCCACACTTCTTATTCACCCTGCTGGTGTTTGTATCTGAATAAATCATATCTGCTTGTTTTCCTGCTAACATGCTGTTAGCATTTACAGGCTCATTATATGTCAATTATGTGTATGTCTGAGTATTTTAAAGCATTTTTGTCATGCTTGATGATTCTTTTTTTATCTGTTTCTTGTGAACGGCAGTAAACAGGCGTGATGCACACGTCTGATGCTGCTCACAGTCCAAGCACCGCTCAGATCAACAAGCTTCAGCAGACTCTTATTGTGAAAGGAAACAGTGGAAACAGCTCACAGAATATTTCATCTTTATTGAATTATTTCAGTACATGTTTTTATTCTCACTGATATTCCCTATAATATCCTATTGATTAACTTAATATTGATTATTGCAGCTTTTATTTTTCAACGATCACAAACACAATCAGCCGATCAATCAATGTGATCGCTTCTTCAAACATCCACATAAAACTTTAGAGATCTGCAAATGCTTCATGTTTTCATCAGTTTTACCTGAAGGAGAGGAGAATTATTGATCAGTGATGAAATGATTGATTATTAATTTATGATCGGTTTGGTTTTAAACTGTTTAGTGAAGAAATTTGGATTAAAGGATTGAAGCTTTTTATTTTACTATAAACTATATTTAAACATCTTAATGTTTACAGGAACACATAGTTACAGAAGCGTTGCCGTAGTAACCAGCAACCATCAGTCCAGGTGTGTTTTATTTTACACCTGAACTCTTCATCCACCTTCAGTACTTTATTGCTGTTTGTGGTTTTTTACATCCATCTGTGGATCAATAAACGCCTCATGTGTTTGATGTTTGTCGTCATGGCAACCCTGAGAGGTTCCCGCCCCTTAGGTTAGTCCCCTACCCTCAGGTTGGTCCCCTACCCTTAGGTTAGTCCCCTACCCTCAGGTTTGTCCCCTACCCTCAGGTTAGGCCCCATACCCTCAGGTTGGTCCCCTACCCTCAGGTTGGTCCCCTACCCTCAGGTTTGTCCCCTACCCTCAGGTTAGTCCCCTACCTTCAGGTTGGTCCCCTACCCTCAGGTTGGTCCCCTACCCTCAGGTTGGTCCCCTACCCTCAGGTTGGTCCCCTACCCTCAGGTTAGGCCCCATACCCTCAGGTTGGTCCCCTACCCTCAGGTTGGTCCCCTACCCTCAGGTTAGTCCCCTACCCTCAGGTTTGTCCCCTACCCTCAGGTTAGGCCCCATACCCTCAGGTTGGTCCCCTACCCTCAGGTTGGTCCCCTACCCTCAGGTTTGTCCCCTACCCTCAGGTTGGTCCCCTACCCTCAGGTTGGTCCCCTACCCTCAGGTTAGGCCCCATACCCTCAGGTTGGTCCCCTACCCTCAGGTTGGTCCCCTACCCTCAGGTTGGTCCCCTACCCTCAGGTTTGTGCCCTACCCTCAGGTTGGTCCCCTACCCTCAGGTTGGTCCCCTACCCTCAGGTTTGTGCCCTACCCTCAGGTTGGTCCCTTAACCTCAGGTTGGTCCCCTACCCTCAGGTTGGTCCCCTACCCTCAGGTTTGTGCCCTACCCTCAGGTTGGTCCCCTACCCTCAGGTTGGTCTCCTACCCTCAGGTTAGTCCCCATACCCTCAGGTTGGTCCCCTACCCTCAGGTTAGTCCCCTACCCTCAGGTTGGTTCCATACCCTCAGATTGGTCCCTTACCCTCAGATTGGTCCTCACCCCTCAGGTTAGGCCCCATACCCTCAGGTTAGTCCTCAGCCCTCAGGTTGGTCTTCACCCAGGTTTTCATATTTTGCAGTGAATGTTCTCGTTAATACATTCAGCAGAGGACACAGGAGTCGGAGCCCTGTTACCGTTGCAACACCGGTTACCGTGATGACATCACAGTTGGCCATATTCTTCTCATAGCCATTAGTTTTAACAGTCATCTGGACAACATCAGGCTTTTATTGTGAAATACAAGCAGTGTGACGGCAGATGTACGGAAGGCTGTTGGTGCCAAAAACAAGATAAGAAATACTTTCATTTTTTATCCTGAGTTCTGAAACTAAATGTCACACAACAACAAAACACTTGATGTTGTTAAATTTACAGATATTCTGAAATCTAAAATCTGAACAAATTTAGGAATTTAACTAAAATAATTAAACTTGAATTGTAAATTTACTGAAGAGGCTTCTTGTTTTAGAACGTTCATGTTTTCTCACTTTAGACAAACTTTCAGGAAACACTTTGCAACATCACAAAAAAATGAAATTAAAATAATTAAATCAATTAAGTTTAAATAATTAACTCAATTTAATTGAATTTAAATCCTCTGCTGCCTAAATCTGTTTTATTGGCACCAATAGTCTTCCATACATCAAACCTTCAATAACAATTAATATTGATCAGTTTAATACAGACTGCTGTTGATTCATTATCGATTAATCTGCTGTCACTGATTATTGATTATTCTGCTGTCACTGATTATTGATTATTCTGCTGTCACTGATTCATTATTGATTAATTTGCTGTCACTGACTGACGATGAATGGCCGTTGCCGATAGTAACGTGAGGTTCTGTGTGATTCTTCAGGTTAATACAAGAATAAATATTTTGGATATGTTTCTGAGTATCTACAGTTTCTGTTCCCATCTCCATGACGACACCCTTCCAATGTCCCTCGTCGTCGTGACGTTTTAAATAAAGTTTTTCTCCTCTTCAGCTTCTTGGCTCCTTCTTGGCGCTTCTTGGTTTGTTGCCGAGCAACGTGTCCATCTCTGTGATGAGGGGCGGAGTCAACTGAGACAGAACCTGAGAGACAGGAGATGATGTCATAACTCTAGAACCTCCTGAAATAACTCCAGAACCTCTTGAAATAACTCTAGAACCTCCTGAAATAACTCCAGAACCTCTTGAAATAACTCTAGAACCTCCGGGCATAACTCCAGAACTTTCTGAACTAACTCTAGAACCTCCTGAAATAACTCTTGAACTTTCTGAACTAACTCTTGAACCTCCCAAAATAACTCTAGAACCTTCTGAAATAACACTAGAACCTCCTGAAATAACTGTAGAACCTCCTGAAATAACTCTAGAACCTCTTAAAATAACTTTAGAACTTCCGGACATAACTCTAGAACCTCCTAAAATAACTCTAGAACCTTCCAAAATAACATTAGAACCTCCTAAAAGAACTCCAGAACCTCCTAAAACTCCTCTAGAACCTCCTGAAATAACTCTAGAACCTCATAACATGTCTCTCGAACCTCATAAAATAACTCCAGAACCTCCTTTAAAAACTCCAAAATGTTCTAAAAAAAACAACTTCTGAACATCCTCAAATAAATCTAGAACGTCCTAAGACACTTCTAGAACCTGCTAAAGTTTAGATTAATCTGTCAGTGGAGTAACTGGTCACTTAAAGAGTCTTTGTGGTCGTGGTGTGAGGTTCTGTGTTGTTACCCTGATAGAACCGAGGTTCTCCAGCAGCTGTTCTGTGTTGGAGACTCCCAGCAGAACCGAGCTGACTCCTTCGCTTCGAAGACACCAGGCTGCAGACAGGAAATCAGCCGTTAATGTTCTACTGGTTCATGTTCCTGGAGAACTTCCTCAAACTTCTCCTGGTTCTCCATGAAGAATAGTTCTACGTTCTAACAGGTTGATAAACTGGAAAAACTTCGTCACTGCAGACGAAATGTGAATCACTTTAGAATACTCTGTTTACTTGTACTGTGTCTACTCTGTGTACTGTGGTTGCCATGGTTACCTATAGCCAGCTGAGCAGCGGTGCAGTTCAGTCTATCAGCCAGCAGGTGGAGCTCTTTGATCTTAGTCAGCTGCTTCTTTCCTTCATCACTGTAGAGACGCTCCTTTAGCCAGGCATAGCCCTGGAGACACAATAGATAAACAATAGAAACACAATAGATACACAATAGATACACAACAGATGTGTTTTTGCATATTTCTGTGTGTTTATATTTTTTTATTATTGTGTGTATTTCTTTGTATTTGTGTGTATTTTTATATACTACTGTAAATTTTGAATGTATTATTGTATATTTTTCTGTGTATATTAGTGTGTATTATTGTGTATTTTAGTGCATTGCTGGGTGTTTTGGGTGTATTCTGGTGCACTTCTGTGCATTTTGGTATATCTTTGTGTATTTTAGTGTACTACCATATATCTGTGCGTACTTCCCAATGTGATTGTGTACCTTCATGGCAGCCCTGGAGCTCTCGGGGACGCCCTCGTTGTATTTCCCCGTCAGCAGACCACAGGCTAATGGAGACCAGGTCATGGCTCCAACCCCTGAGGGAACACAGACCTCATGTTGGACCACACTGCTGTCACTGGACATGCTAAACATGCTAACAGCTGCTAAACCCATCAGACAACCATAAAACAACCACAGCACAACCGAACAGCACCTGCATGGTATATACAGGTATTTACAGGTGTGTACAGGTGAGTACAGGTGTGTTTTAGTACCTATCTTGTGGTAGAGTTCCGGCAGGTGCAGCTCTACTTTGTCTCTCTGGAAGTAATGATACTCAGCCTGCTCACACACTGGAGGGACCAGGTTGAACTGACGGGCGATCGAGTACGCCTCCTGACAGGTGAGACACACAGGTGAAAAACAGGTGACAAAGAGGTGGCATGAACATTCTGCTGCAGCTCAGGACAGTTTGATCATTGATGGTTCTGTTACCATGATCTCCACGGCGTTCCAGCGGGATGTTCCCCAGTACATGGCCATCCCCTGATCGATCACAAAGGTCATCGCACGGACGATCTCTGGAACCAGAACGGGTTTAGATCAGAACATACCTGAAGACACCTGAACACATTATGTTCTCATCTACAGCGCTGAACATCCATCAGGATTCTCATGTTCTTCAGCAAACTTTCATCTGGAAGCTCAGATTAGTGGAACTATGACTCCTTCTATACCTCCTGATTAGTGGTACTATGACTCCTTCTAGACCTCCTGATTAGTGGAACTATGACTCCTTCTAGACCTCCTGATTAGCGGTACTGTGACTCCTAGACCTCCTGATTAGTGGAACTATGACTCCTTCTAGACCTCCTGATTAGTGATACTATGACTCCTTCTAGACCTTCTGATTAGTGGAACTATGACTCCTTCTAGACCTCCTGATTAGCGGTACTGTGACTCCTAGACCTCCTGATTAGTGGAACTATGACTCCTTGTAGACCTCCTGATTAGTGGAACTATGACTCCTTCTGGACCTCCTGATTAGTGGAACTATGACTCCTTCTAGACCTCCTGATTAGCGGTACTATGACTCCATCTAGACCTTCTGATTAGTGGTACTGTGACTCCTTCTAGACCTCCTCATTAGTGGTACTATGACTCTGAGTTTCTGACCTTCCATCGGCGCGTTGATGTCACTCCTGTTGGCGAAAACGATGTCCACATAGTCCAGCTGTAACCTGGACAGAGATCCACGCAGACCTACAACACACACACACACACACACACACACAGATGGTCATACCAGCATAATTTAATCAACTATTACAGAAACAGGTTTATTTTCAGCTCCAAGGACAAACTGCAGCTGTCAGTCATCATGTGAGGTTAGTTTGGCCCTCAGGGGCCTCCGTACAGGTCAGCTGTGTTCTACCAGTCCCTCAGTGTCCTCTGCTAGAAACTACCAGCTCTGTGTTCGTCAGCCGATTCTACCGTTAGCAAAAAATACAGACACACAAGTCCTCAGGCTGAAGAAAAACATGACAGGAGAGCAGAGACAGACAAAAACAACCTCCATACAAGATCAGAGAGACAAAAATAACCACAAGGAAACAAGAATAACAACAAAGAGATGCAAAAACACCACAAAGAGACACAAAATGGACACAAAGAGACAGAAAACAACCACAGAGTGACACAAAACAACCACAAAGACACCCCAACAATCTGAACATGTCCTCTTCTCAGTGTGTCTCCTGCAGGACGCTGTCTGTCATGTTCCATCTAAATATAGTGTTGTGTTGTTGGTCTGTGTGACGGAGGGTCTGAGGTTGTGGGTTGCTGATGCTGCTGTTCTACGGAGCGCTGACAGCAGGAATTATCTTCTGACCTCCTGAAGGACAAACACTCCAGGAGCTGAAGATTAGGAGGACTCTGAGGGCATTACTGGAGCTGGACATGGAGGAGGTTCCATCAGTGGAATCTGGATACTCTCTGGAAACACTGATGGTTAGTGCTGGTTCCTCTGGTCTGAGAATACAAGTAGGTCTCTATGGACCGATGATTAGATCCTCTACTCAGTATTCTGTTAGAAGTTCCAGCAGATGATCTGATAAAGCATCAGAAGTCACATCTCTGTGGGACCAGCGTCAGTCTGATACCTTCAAGTCAGGATCCAGTAGAAGAACCTCCTGTTGGTCTCCATCAGTCTGAACGTTCTTCTTCATAAACTGTTAAACTGTCAGGTTCCTCAGGGTTCCTGATCAACACAACTGTCCAAGTCCAGATTCTGGTTCTAGATTGAGATCTGGACTCTTCCAGAACTTCCACCTGGTTGCCTTTAAACCATCTCTGAGGATCTGTGACTGTTTCCTTTATGATGCTGCCTCCACCATACTTCAAATCATGATGCTGCCTCCACCATACTTCAAATCATGATGCTGCCTCCACCATGCTTCTCATCATGATGCTGCCTCCACCATGCTTCACATCATGATGCTGCCTCCACCATGCTTCTCATCATGATGCTGCCTCCACCATGCTTCATTATGATGCTGCCTCCACCATGCTTCATTATGATGCTGCCTCCACCATGCTTCACATCATGATGCTGCCTCCACCGTGCTTCACATCATGATGCTGCCTCCACATGCTTCACATCATGATGCTGCCAACAATGTTCTTCATCATGATTCTGCCTCCACCATGCTTCATCATGATTCTGCCTCCACCATGCTTCATCATGATGCTGCCACCACCGTGCTTCACATCATGATGCTGCCTCCACATGCTTCACATCATGATGCTGCCTCCACCATGCTTCACATCATGATGCTGCCTCCACCGTGCTTCACATCATGATGCTGCCTCCACCGTGCTTCACATCATGATGCTGCCTCCACCATGCTTCACATCATGATGCTGCCTCCACCGTGCTTCACATCATGATGCTGCCTCCACATGCTTCACATCATGATGCTACCAACAATGTTCTTCATCATGATGCTGCCACCACCATGCTTCACATCATGATGCTGCCTCCACCATGCTTCACATCATGATGCTGCCTCCACCATGCTTCACATCATGATGCTGCCACCACCTTGCTTCACATCATGATGCTGCCAACAATGTTCTTCATCATGATGCTGCCTCCACCATGCTTCACATCATGATGCTGCCACCACCGTGCTTCACATCATGATGCTGCCTCCACCATGCTTCACATCATGATGCTGCCACCACCATGTTTCACATCATGATGCTGCCACCAATGTGCTTCATCATGATGCTGCCACCACCTTGCTTCACATCATGATGCTGCCAACAATGTTCTTCATCAATGATGCTGCCACCACCATGCTTCATCATGATGCTGCCTCCACCATGCTTCATCATGATGCTGCCTCCACCATGCTTCACATCATGATGCTGCCTCCACCATGCTTCATCATGATGTTGCCTCCACCATGCTTCATCATGATGCTGCCACCACCGTGCTTCATCATGATGCTGCCTCCACCATGCTTCACATCATGATGCTGCCACCACCGTGCTTCACATCATGATGCTGCCTCCACCATGCTTCATCATGATGCTGCCACCACCATGCTTCATCATGACGCTGCCACCACCGTGCTTCACATCATGATGCTGCCACCACCGTGCTTCACATCGCCACCACCATGCTTCACATCATGATGCTGCCTCCACCATGCTTCATCATGATGCTGCCACCACCGTGCTTCACATCATGATGCTGCCTCCACCATGCTTCATCATGATGCTGCCACCACCGTGCTTCATCATGATGCTGCCACCACCATGCTTCACATCATGATGCTGCCACCACCGTGCTTCATCATGATGCTGCCTCCACCATGCTTCACATCATGATGCTGCCACCACCGTGCTTCACATCATGATGCTGCCTCCACCATGCTTCATCATGATGCTGCCACCACCGTGCTTCATCATGATGCTGCCTCCACCATGCTTCATCATGGTGCTGCCACCACCGTGCTTCATCATGATGCTGCCACCACCGTGCTTCATCATGATGCTGCCACCACCATGCTTCACATCATGATGCTGCCACCACCGTGCTTCACATCATGATGCTGCCTCCACCATGCTTCACATCATGATGCTGCCTCCACCATGCTTCATGTCATGATGCTGCCTCCACCATGCTTCATCATGATGCTGCCACCACCGTGCTTCATCATGATGCTGCCTCCACCATGCTTCTCAGTGGGGATGGTGTGTTTGTGATTATGTTCAGTGTTTGGTGTCCATCAAACATATCATCTAGTCTGATGGACATAAAGCTCCATCCTGGTCTCCTCAGACCAAAGAACCTTCTTCCAGGTGTCTTCAGAGTCTCCACACGTCTTCTGGTGAACTCTAGTCCACATTTAATTGGAGCTTTTTCCATCAGAATCTTTCTCTTTGCCTCCATAAAGCTTTGACTGATGAAGAACAGACAACAGTTGGTGGATGAACAGTCTGAAGCTGGAACTCCTTCAGAGGAGTCATAGAGTCTTGGTGGCTTCCCTCTCTAGTCTCTTTCTCCTTCAGAGGAGTCATAGAGTCTTGGTGGCCCTGTAAAGTTCCATCATTTACATCTTTTGTTAAATGTCCATCCCATAGTTTCCAGTAGATACCAGCTGTGGTTGTGGTTGTGTTGTTGTTGTTGTCGTCTCTAATGTTGTCCAGCAGCAGCTCAGAGATGCTGCAGCATCAGAGAGTTTCTTTGAGGGTTAAATTTAGCGTTTCAGTGATTTAAGTCAACAGAGCTGTTGGCGGCTCTCAGCAGAACATGATTGATGCTGCTCACAGTGTGTGTTAGAGTGTGTATCAGTGTGTTAGAGTGTGCACCAGAGTGTGTATCAGAGTGTGTGTGCAGCTGTAATCCACTGTAGTGTGACTGAGCCTCTTAAAGCCTGGTTGACCTCCAGCAGTCCACAGAGGACACTGACCCACTCTGAAGGTAATTAGTCTGACTTCACACCAACCACTGCTGGAGAGTACTACTGCTACAGTACTATTACTACAGTACTACTACTACCATGCGATTGCTACAGTACTATTACTACAGTACTACTACTCCCATGCTATTGCTACAGTACTATTACTACAGTACTACTACTACCATACTACTGCTGCAGTACTACTACTACAGCACTACTACTACCATGCTATTGCTACAGTACTATTACTACAGTACTACTACTACCATACTACTACTACAGTACTATTACTAGAGTACTACTACTACCATGCTATTGCTACAGTACTATTACTACAGTACTACTACTGCCATACTACTGCTACAGTACTATTACTAGAGTACTACTACTACCATGCTATTGCTACAGCACTACTACTACCATACTACTGCTACAGTACTATTACTAGAGTACTACTACTACCATGCTATTGCTACAGTACTATTACTACAGTACTACTACTACCATACTACTACTACAGTACTACTACTACCATGCTACTGCTACAGTACTATCACTACAGTACTACTACTACCATACTAATACTACAGCACTAATACTACAGTACTATAAATCCAGGACTTCTACTCCAGTGCTGCATCTTTGTAGTTTTAAAGCAGTTGCTTCCTAAAAGAACAAACATTTTCATCTGACAGCTGTTTGTGTCTCTTTGTGGTTGTTTTGTGTCTCTTTGTGGTTGTTTTGTGTCTGTTTGTGGTTGTTTTGTGTCTCTTTGTGGTTGTTTTGTGACTCTGTGGTTGTTTTGTGTCTGTTTGTGGTTGTTTTGTGTCTCTTTGTGGTTGTTTTGTGACTCTGTGGTTGTTTTGTGTCTGTTTGTGGTTGTTTTGTGTCTCTTTGTGGTTGTTGTGTGTCTGTAGACACACGGAATTGTGGGTAATGTAGGAAGACAGGACAAACAGAAGGTGGATGAATGAAAGTCGGGTTTCAAAGCATAAAGTTTAAGGTTGTTTACCTTCGATGATGTGTTTCCGTGACAACCCTCGCTCTGTCTCCGCCCTGTAAACAAACAAACAAACATTCATGTTAGTGAGTGTCCAGTTGTAAACAAAAAGGTAACGTAGGGCATGTTTCTGGTGGTTCTACATCATTGTGGGTCATTCAGAACAAATTCAGAGTTGATCTGGAGGATTCCATTTTTCTGTTATTTCTTCCAGTTTTCCCAGCATATGGAGCAGCAGATCCTGATGTGATGATGTGAACATCACAGTTCACCACCAGATGATCAGTGGACCTGTCAGCGTGTGGAGCAGCACTCACTGTCCTCCCCAGTAGATCTTGGTGGTGACCACGTAGCTGGACCTCCTGGACAAACACATCTCCATCAGTCAGAGCTCAGAGACGAGAAGCAGAGATTGTTCAAGAACACATGCTTACCTCCAGCTCTTCTTCTTCAGGATGTTTCCCAGTGTCGTCTCAGCCCTGAAACACAGACTCACTGTCAGAATATCAGTCAACAGGTTGAATCATTAGAGAACATCAGGAACTAGAAAAGCACTCGCAGAGCGCAGACCTCCGCCAGGCCATCTGTTTGTCTGTTTGTCTGTCTGTCAGTCTGTTAACAGCATAACTCAAAAAGTCATGGATGGATTTTCACCAAATCTTTATAGAATGTCCAGAAGAGCAAAAGTAACAATCGATTAGATTTTGGAGGTGATCCGGATCACCGTCTGGATCCAGGATTTTTTTGAAGGACTCTGTACAATTGAGAGAGATGGCGCTCTCAAGGTCATCAAGGTTGCAGATGTAAGTTAGAGGTTTACCAATATACAAAATAACTTTTTTGACCAATGCCATATCAATATCATAACAGTCATTGGATGACTTACTTTTAAATTTGAGAACAACATTTACCACTTCCTGCTCAGTTATGGCTGAGAGGAAAAGTGATGATCGATTGTGATTTATGCTTGTATCAGCTACACGATTTGGAATTTCAGCAGCTAACTGTGGACCAATGTTCACAAAATAATTGTTAAAACTATTTACTATCTCATTTATATTATGATGTTCATTATTTTGGTCAATAAAATATTCTGGATACATTGATTTTGAGCATCCATTTTTAATCAAACTATTTAACATATCCCAAGTTGTTTTAATGTTGTTTTTGTTTTCATATAACAGTAGCCTAGCCATGTTTCTGACGGCACAAGGGTCTAGGGAAGCTCGACAGGGAGGGAGGCGGGCTAAAAGGTTGTCTTTCAAATCCCTCTGCAGCAATTGGGTAGGTATACAACCAATCAGAGCAATGAATAGGCTGACGTAGTTCCGAGAGCACCGGCGGATTGTGGCTAAGTCCCATTAGCTTCCCAACCAGCGGAGCCAACTGGTATATTAAGGATTTGCCATATCCCGTCGGCATAAGTCCAAATACGTCTTTCTTCTCAATGAAACACTTCAGTGCCGTCCTTTGTTTATCTTTCAAGTTGAATTTTAGCTTCAAATCTTTAAGGGCTGTGGCCAAAGCCGAGTCGAAAGATAACTGTTTATTGTGCGCCGGTTGTTTCTGTCAGAATCGTCACACCTCTGTCGTCACTTAGTTACGCCCGCCTTCTGACTCTACACTTCATGGTGATTGGTCCGGCCAGTTTTAGGAGAATCCAGCCTCGAGCCTTATGGAGGGTAACCAGACCCACCCTGGCAGAGAATTAAATTCGTTGCCGTGGGTTGTCTAGCACGGCTAGGCTAATGTAACAGTTTTCTATAACTTTTTGCTAGTTCTTATAATATCAGTTAGTTTATTTTTATATCTTTTATACCTTAATTCTGATTCTACAGTTTTTGACTTGATAAACAACTTATAAAGATTTTTTTTTCTTGCATTCATTAATTATTCCTTTTGTGAGCCGTGGGCTTTTATTGCTCTTACTCTTCATGAGGTGTTTGTCACACAATGACATGAATATGTCTAAAAATATATCATATGACTTATCAACGTCCACTTCATTGTACACAGGACTCCAATCCTGGAGAGACAGACTAATATTCAGGGCGTTGATTGATTCCTCAGTTTTTTTTTTCGTTTGTAAAGCATTTTTGTGGAATTTCCTGTCTTTTTAAGTTCACAGTCAAATAGAGTAAAAACAGGTAGATGGTCAGAGATATCAGATATAAGCAGTCCATTGATAGTTAGGTTTCCCAAAACATTAGTAAAGATGTTGTCAATAATTGTAGCACTATGAGATGTTATTCTGCTTGGTCGAGTTATCATTGGATACAGGGATAAACTATATACACAGTGCCTATCATAAGTATTCACCCCCTTTGATGTTTTACCCTTTTATTGCTTTCATAAATCAATCATGGTCAATAAAATTTGGTTCTCTTAACACAAAAATTTATTGGAAAAAACTCTTTAATGTCAAAGTGAAAACAGATTTCTATAAAGTAATGTTAATGAAAGAAAATTATATAAATGAAAATAATTGTTTGTATAATTATTCACCCCCTTTTTAATTTAATGGTCTAATTCAATAGAGGTCCATCAGATTGTTGCCAATAGTCTCACAATTAGTGAAATGAAGATCACCTGAGTGGTGTGGGTGTGTTTCAAGTGATTGAGTTGTAAAACAGCTGTCTGAAGGGTCCAGAGAGTGGTTGATCAGTATTCCTGGCTACCATTACACCATGAAGACAGAAGAACACTCTAAGCAACTCAGGGAAAGGGTTACTGAGAAGTACAATTCAGGGGATGGTTACAAAAAAATTTCCAAGGCACTGAACATCCCCCGGAGTTCAGTGAAATCAATTATCAAGAAATGGAAGGAATATGGCACTTGTGTGAATCTGCCTAGATCAGGCCGCCCTCGTAAACTGAGTGACCTACAAGTAGGAGACTAGTGAGAGAAGCCACCAAGACCCTACAACTACTCTGAAGGAGTTACAAGCTTCAGCTGCTGAGATGGGAGAGACTGTGCATGTAGCAACTGCTGCCCGGGTTCTTCACCGCTCAAAGCTTTATGGGAGAGTGGCAATGAGAAAGACACTGTTGAAGAAAAGTCATATTAGATCTGGACTAGAGTTTGCCAAAAAGCACGTGGAAGACTCCATGGTCAAGTGGAAGAAGATTCTTTGGTCTGATGAGACCAAAATTGAGCTTTTTGGCCATCAGACAAGACGTCATGTTTGGAGGAAACCAAACACTGCACATCACCAAAAACACACCATCCCCACTGTGAAGCATGGTGGTGGCAGCATCATGCTGTGGGGATGTTTCTCAGCAACTGGACCTGGAAGGCTTGTAAAGATAGAGGGCAGAATGAATGCTGCAAGATACACTGAAATCCTGGGGGACAATCTTTTCAGTCTGCAAGAGAACTACGTCTTGGGAGAAGATTTATTTTCCAGCAAGACAATGATCCAAAACATACTGCAAAAGCTACACAGGAATGGTTAAAAAAGAACCAGGTAAATGTTCTGGAGTGGCCGAGTCAAAGCCCAGACCTCAATCCTATAGAGAATTTGTGGCTGGACTTGCAAAGGGCTGTTCATGCCCGATACCCGCGTAACCTGACAGAACTTGAGCAGTTTTGCAAAGAATGGAGCAAAATTGCAGTGGGCAGATGTGCAGACTGATTGAGACCTATCCACACAGACTCACTGCTGTGATTGCAGCCAAAGGTGATCTACTAAATACTGACTTGAAGGGGGTGAATAATTATGCAAACAATTATTTTATTTATATAATTTTCTTTCATTAACATTACTTTATAGAAATCTGTTTTCACTTTGACATTAAAGAGTTTTTTCCAATAATTTTTTTGTTAAAAAAGCAAAATTTTATTGACCATGATTGATTTATGAAAGCAAGAAAAGGGTAAAACATCAAAGGGGCTACTGTAAAAAGGATCATATAAATAATATGATACTCTAATAATATAAATAATAAAGTAAAATAATAATATACACAATATAATAATTATACATAAATAATATCATAAAGAAGAATAATAATAATAATAATAATAATAATAATATGAAACACCAGAATATGAATAAAATGTCAGTAACTCCTCATGAGAGACAGACATACAGACAGACAGACAGACAGACAGACAGACAGACAGACAGACAGACAGACATAGGGGTGGCATGGCTCAGTGGGTAGAGTGGCCGTCTTGTAACTGGAGGGTTTCCGGTTCGATCCTCGGCCCATCGTGCTCATGTAGAGGTGTCCCTGAACAAGACACCTAACCCCTAACTGCTCCTGATGGGTCGTGGTTAGCGCTTTGCATGGCAGCTTCCACAATCAGTGTGTGAATGGGTGAATGTGATGCGTTATGTAAAGCGCTTTGGATAAAAGCGCTATATAAATACAACCATTTACAGACAGGTGTACTGTACCTGCCTGAAGCGTACACCTCTGCTGTGTCAAACAGATTCACTCCACTGTCATAGGCCACCGTCATCACACTCTCTGCCATCTAGAGCCAATCAGAGACGAGGATCAGTTAATGCACACACACAGACACACACACACACACACACACACACACACACACACACACACACACACAGTAACACAAAGACACACACCCACACATTACCTCATCAGATATCTGAGAGCCAAATGTCACCCAAGTTCCTGAAAAAGAGACAGAAAGTGTTATTGTGCATTGTTGTGTACTAGTGTGTGTATTGTGTGTATTTTTGGGTGTTGTTGTGTACTAGTGTGTGTATTGTGTTCATTTTTGTGCACTAGTGTGTGTTGTTCTGTACTATTGTGTATTGTTGTGTACTAGTGTGTGTATTGTGTGTATTTTTGTGCACTAGTGTGTGTATTTCTGTGTATTTTTGTGTACTATGGTGTGTTGCTGTCTTACCCAGTCCCAGGCAGGACACTCTCAGTCCAGATTTTCCCAGATTTCTGAAAACAAATCAATTAATCAGTTCATCAATCAATCAGTGTAGTCATTTTAACGTAACCATGTGCTCCCAGTCTGTTAGCCTGTTAGCCTGTTAGCTTCATATTCCTGTTAGCCTGTTAGCTTCATAGTCCTACTAACCTGTTAGCCTGTTAGCTTCATATTCCTGTTAGCTTCGGAGCTTGTAAAGCAATAAGGCTGTTAGCTTGTGAGTTTGTTAAGTTCTAAGCTTGTTAACTTCTGAACCTGTTAGCTTTTGCGTTTGTTAGCGTCTAAAATTGTTACCTCGATGCCTGTTAGCTTCTATACCTATCACCATGTTAGCATCTCAGCTTGAGAGCTTTTGAGCCTTTAAAGCAATTATCTGGTTAGCTTCTGAGCTCGATATTTCCTGCATCTGTTAGCTTCTCAAAATCTTAGCATCTTAGCCTGTTAGCTTCTGAGTTTTTAGGTTCTCATCATGTTAGCTTCTGAGCACGGATTACCTTGTTAGCCTCTCAGTTTGTTAGTTTCTGTTTTAGTTAGCTTCTATTTTTTTGCTCGTCAATATGTTAGCTTCTAAGTCTGTTAGCTTCCATGCTTAGTAGTTTCTCATCATGTTAGCTTCAGCGCTTTGTAGCTTCTTAGTCTGTTCGTTTCTGAGTATTTGATGTATTAGTCTGCTAGCTACTAAGCTACTCAACCTGTTAGCCAGTTAGCTTCTGAGCTAGTCAATTTGTTAGCCTGTTAGTTTCTGAGCTAGTCAACCTATTAGCCAGTTAGCTTCTGACCTTATCTTGTGAACTGGTGTCTGAGCTTTTAAACTCTGATAAAACTGTTAATGTAGGTGATTTTATTTCATGATTGTTGTTCTTTTTGATTTTTTTCATTTCATTTCTATTTTTAATTGCATTTATGTATTGTCTTCTCTGTTTTTAAGTCTTGTGAAGCACTTTGTGTTGTTCTGCATGAAAAGTGCTATACAAATAAATAAAGTTTGAAGTTTGATTTGAATATTCTGTGAAAATAAAACAGTTAGCTAGCTAACTAGCTAGCTAGTACAGGACATCATGAGCAGTCGACTTCCTGTAGTTGCACATGTTGTTATAAAACGTGTTTTCTTTGCTCTGATTGTTGCTGTGACCAAAAACACCAATACTCGACATGTGTGATGGATTCAGACCGACTGTTAGCACCGGGCGCTAACAACACCTGCAGCAGCTGTGCATGATGGGAGATGTGGTCCAGATGTCCACTAAGCCTCAGCAGAGTGTGATTACAGAGCGTCCAATCAGAGCTGTAATCAGAGTATTGTCTGGTGGAGGTCAGCGCTGATTAACAGCAGATGTTCCAACATCAGCTCAGCTTCGACAGAAAACAACAAAAGCAGCTTCAGACGTCAAACGGATGCTAAAAATACAGAAGCTGGTGATTCATGTTCCCAGACTTCAGACACTCCAATGTTTAAAATAAAACCACTACTCTGAAAATAACCTTCCATCAATACAGCTGTAATCAGATTACTGCACAGTTACTGAGTCTGAGTCCATGAAGAGACCAGATAGAGGAGCTGGTCTCAGATGGTTGGACCAACCAGGACCACCACAGTGGAGACATGGTCCTGACAGAAGCACGGAGGTGGAGGTATCATCACACGGAGCTGCATGTTGGTAAAGCTTCGAGATGCAGCATGAATGCATCGACTCACTGCTGTACACCAGAACACGATCCACCCCGAGTCATCCATGTACAGGTCCAAGTCCAGGTCAGCAAATCACAGTCTCAGTCCAATGTTTGTCCAGATCTGATTACAAGTCAGTAACATCCACGCTAAGCCGAGTCCAACCAAGTCATCAGTGTTAGTGTCCAAGTCATCAGTGTTAGTGTCCAAGTCATCAGTGTTAGTGTCCAAGTCCAGGTTTTAGATGTTTGTGTCTTAGCCTTTCATGTTCATGTTCATGTTCATGTTAGAATCCTAGTCACTGATGTCAGTGGCCGAGTCCAAGTCACTGATGTTAGTATCCACTTTCAAGTCATTTCTGCTGAATCTTCAAGTCCAAGTCTCAGGTTGGTGTCAGTGGAGTCCAAACAACAGAAAGTAACTCTGACCCAAGTCCTCAGAGTTCACAGCAAGTCCAAGTCGTCCAGGTCCAGAATGGAATTGTGAATACTTCAGAGTCACACTCTGAAACTGGGTCGCCAATATCTGATAAACGAGTGTGTTGTAGGCGATTATCAATATCTGATCATCAATATTTAATAGCTCATCAATATTCAGCAGTCACCTGATCAGACCCACACACACCAGTACAAGATCAATACCTGATCAATGGCTCTGATCAGGTAGAGTCGATGACTAGCACGTCCTCATTCAACCTCTACAACACACACACACACACACACACACACACACACACACACACACACACACACACACACAGTAACTCTAACATGTAACCTGACCCCTCCTCTACCTGTCGGGTCATGTGACCTCCTGTCACTCTCACTCTCTCACCTGTACTTCATGTTGCTATGACGACCCGGGGCCTCCTTCATGTGGGCGTGGCCCAGCAGGGTCAGCCTACCTGTGGGTTCTGCCCTGACCTTTGACTGACAGGCGGTCCCGGTGCTGGCCGCTGCCGCCGCCCTCCGCTCCTTCAGCTGATGCTCGCTGGAGCCGCCTCCCCCTCCCACGTTGCACGCGATGGAAACCTGCATCCCGGCGGCCCCGTTAACCGGCCCCGTTAACCGGCGGAACGAGCTGAGCGGCTCTAGAGTGTCAGAACATGACGAGCAGCCCGCCGCTGCCGCCGAGGTCTCCAGTCGCTACGGTGACGGCGGAAAGAAGTCATGAGCGGGACGTCAGGTTAGGGTCAATCAGCCAATCAGAGACGAGCCTATCCAGTCTCCCGGTGGAGGACGTCCTGCTGCTGCGGCGGAGAAAGAGGACTAACGGCGGAGAGCGGTCAGTCTGCAGCCCGGAGACCGGAGCTCCTCCTCCTCCTCTACCGTCAGATGAGAGGAGACGGAGGAGGAAGAGGGACTGATCTCACCTGGAATATATATATATATATACACCTGAAGAATATATAGCCTACCTGGAATGCATAATACATGGATACGCCTGAAATAAATGTGTGTGTGTGTGTGTGTGTGTGTGTGTGTGTGTGTGTGTGTGTGTGTGTGTGTGTGTGTCCAGGGTTATCCAAAAAGTATGAACCGATTTCATTCTGAAATATTTTAATAAAGAAAAGCAACAGAAAACTCCTCCAGCATTCAGTCAGCTTTTATTTGATGTTTAATGTCATGGAATGATGGAATAACAGCAGTGATGAAGTCAGTGGATCATGATCTGCTGGTAAATGTCTGGGAGGAATCCTCTGATGCTGCAGATGGAGGCCACACTGAACTCTTATAAGACAGGAAATTAAAGTTAAATGTGAGTAGAATAATTGTGACCTGGCTGGACTTTTCTGTTGCTTTTTCTGTGTTCCTATAGAGAACCGTTCCTCCCCCACTCTGCTGCTCCTGTCCATCAGTCAGTGGGTGGTTGGAGGAGCAGCAGCAGCAGCAGCAGCGGCAGCGGCAGCGGCAGCGGCGGCGGCGGCGGCGGCGGCGGCGGCGGCGGCGGCGGCGGCGGCGGCGGCGGCAGCAGCAGCAGCAGTAGTAGTGGCAGTGTTAGCAGCAGCATTAGCTACAGTGTTAGCAGCAGTGTTTAGATGTGAGCTGAGACTCGGTGAGATGCCTGAGGCTGAGGGTTTGTAACTAATGTGACTTCCAGTCACTGCAACGATGCTGTTCATCACTGTCTGATCTCTGAGCTGATCCATGGTTCAGGGAGCTCCACTAGAACCTATAAAAGATCATCGGAACCTATAAGATCATCATAACCTATAGAAGATCATCTAGAACCTCTACAAACTACTCTAGAACCTATAGAAACTCCTCTAGAAGCTCCTTAACACCTCCTCTAAAACCTCCTCTAGAACCTCCTCTAGAATCTAAAGAACGTCCTCTAGAACCTCCTCTAGAATCTAAAGAACCTCCTCTAGAATCTAAAGAACCTCCTCCAGAAGCTCCTCTAGAAGCTCCTGTTCTAGCGTTTCTATTGGTTCTTCTGTTTCTAGAGTTGAAGTCTGAACATTGACTCTGATCAGTCCGTTTCTGTGACATCAATCAGTTTATTGATATATTGATTCTGTATCAGTTCTGGGTGCTGCTGTTTAGAAGTAATAGTACTGCATTTACACGTTTATAATGTGTTTATACTTACTAGTACTGTGTACTTATGTTTAGGAGTACTGGTATGTGTAAAGATGTATTTGTACTTTGTTTAGAGGAATTAACACCTTTTGTAAGTATTAATACTGTGTTTATGTGTATTAGTACCTTGTTTATGTATTTCAGCACTACATTTGTGTGTATTAATATTCTATTTGTGTGTATGAGTGGCAGCTGGAGATGAAGCTGACTCAGCTTTCACTCTGCTGTGGAAAAAGATCCACAGACACACAGTACACACATAGAATACACACAGTACACACATAGAATACACACAGTACACACATAGTACACACAATACACACAGTACACACACAGTACACACAATACACACAGTACACACATAGTACACACACAGTACACACAATACACACAGTACACACACAGTACACACAATACACACAGTACACACATAGTACACACACAGTACACACAGTACGCATAGAATACACATAGTACACTCTCTGTACACACACACTACACACATAGAACACACACAGTACACACTCTGTACACACAGAACACACATAGAACACACTCTGTACACACATAGTACACACTGTACACACAGTACACACATAGAACACACATAATACAAACTCAGTACACACTGAGCTGGGGAACAACTGGAGCAGAAAGGCTTCAACATCAGAATCATGACTCAGTAGTTTCAGGAGCCAATCAGAATCAGCCGAGGAAACACACTGTAGACCAGCTGTACTCCAGTTTAACCAGTACCACCAGTATAACTAACACCCAATAAAACCAGTACCACCAGTATAACACCTAATAAAACCAGTACCACTAGTATACCACCTAATAAAACCAGTACTACCAGTATACCACCTAATAAAACCAGTACTACCAGTATACCACCTAATAAAACCAGTACCACCAGTATAACACCTAATAAAACCAGTACCACTAGTATACCACCTAATAAAACCAGTACTACCAGTATACCACCTAATAAAACCAGTACTACCAGTATACCACCTAATAAAACCAGTACCACCAGTATAACACCTAATAAAACCAGTACCACCAGTATAACACCTAATAAAACCAGTACTACCAGTATACCACCCAATAAAACCAGTACTACCAGTATAACACCTAATAAAACCAGTACTACCAGTATACCACCTAATAAAACCAGTACTACCAGTATACCACCTAATAAAACCAGTACCACCAGTATAACACCTAATAAAACCAGTACTACCAGTATAACACCTAATAAAACCAGTACTACCAGTATAACACCTAATAAAACCAGTACTACCAGTATACCACCTAATAAAACCAGTACTACCAGTATACCACCTAATAAAACCAGTACCACCAGTATAACACCTAATAAAACCAGTACTACCAGTATAACACCTAATAAAACCAGTACTACCAGTATAACACCCAATAAAACCAGTACTACCAGTATAACACCTAATAAAACCAGTACTACCAGTATACCACCTAATAAAACCAGTACTACCAGTATACAACCTAATAAAACCAGTACTACCAGTATAACACCTAATAAAACCAGTACTACCAGTATAACACCTAATAAAACCAGTACTACCAGTATAACACCTAATAAAATCAGTACCACCAGTATAACTGCAGGTGTGAAACCAGTATAACCAGCATCAGCAGCAGTAGTGTGGTGGCTCCCTCTGGTGTCCTCTGGGTGTAACTGCAGCATTTAGTTCATCATCATGTATCAGCAGCTACACACAAATTACACCATGTCTCACCTCTCTCTCCCATCTCTCCCCCGTCCCCCCCTCCATCTCACCTGTCTCTCCTCTGTCCGCTGTGTCTCTCCCCCGTCCCCCCATCTCACCTGTAGGTCATGCTGCTGTGCTCCATGGTGACATCACACTCCTTCAGGTATATCTCCAGTCTCCGTCTCTCCATCAGTCTCCTTGCTGCTTCTAGGATTTGGGACGCCAGCGCCGACTCCTCCTTCTCCTTGGCGTCTTTCTTGGAGTCATTTTTTTCGGTTTTCCCAGAATTCCCTCTGTTGACTTTGGGCTTCTTGTTGAATCCATACAGCTCCTCCACCGAGAACTTGGTGGATTTTCCTGCGGCCGCTGACGGTCCAACGGCGGCTCCGGCTCCTGAGGCTCGTCCTGCAAACATGGCTGACCTGAGGGACAAACAGGCTAATGTTAGCGCTGGGAGCTAACACATAGCTAACAGGGAGCTAACATGCAGCTAACAGGGAGCTAACGGGGAGCTAACAGGAAGCTAACATGGAGCTCGAAGGGGAGCTAACAGCAAGCTAAACAGGGAGCTAACTGGGAGCTAACATGGAGCTAACATAGAGCTAACAGGGAGCCAAAAGGGGAGCTAACAGAAAGCTAGACAGGGAGCTAACTGGGAGCTAACATGAAGCTAGCATAGAGGTAACAGGGAGCTAACATGGAGCTAACAGGGAGCTAACATAGAGCTAGAAGGGGAGCTAACAGAAAGCTAAACAGGGAGCTAACTGGGAGCTAACATGGAGCTAACAGGGAGCTAACGGGGAGCTAGAAGTGGAGCTAACAGAAAGCTAGACAGGGAGCTAACTGGGAGCTAACATGAAGCTAGCATAGAGCTAACAAGGAGCTAACTGGGAGCTTACAGGGAGCTAACATAGAGCTAACAGGTAGCTAACATAGAGCTAACAGGGACCAAACAGGGAGCTAACATGCAGCTAACGTGGAGCTAACAGGGAGCTAACATGGAGCTAGAAGAGGAGCTAACAGAAAGCTAAACAGGGAGCTAACTGGGAGCTAACATGGAGCTAACATAGAGCTAACAGGGAGCTAGAAGGGGAGCTAACAGAAAGCTAGACAGGGAGCTAACTGGGAGCTAACATGAAGCTAGCATAGAGCTAACAGGGAGCTAACATGGAGCTAACAGGGAGCTAACATAGAGCTAACAGGGAACTAACAAGGAGCTAACATAAAGCTAACATGGAGCTAACAAGGAATTACCATGGAGCTAACAGGGAGATGACATGGAGCTTACAGGGAGCTTGAAAGGAGCTAACAGAGGGCTAACAGGGAGCTAACATGGAGCTAACAAGGAGATAACATGGGGCTAACAGGGAGCTAACATGGAGCTAGCAATGAGCTAATGGATCCAACAAGGAGCTAAACTGAGTGGGTACCAGCTAGCTAGCTAACTAAAATGCTGCTCACGCATTAAAATCGTTCCACAATACAACAACATTCCAATCGTACTGCGTCAGACTGTCCTCATACAGGTAGTGAAGGAACATGTCAGCTATTTTTACAGTAATCAGGACGTCAGGACTGTAGCAGGTCTGGAGTACGTCAGGGCCCCTGCTATCTGTTAGCTTAGCAATTAGCTTCTAGCTGCTTCCAGCTCAGCAGCACAGAGGTTTGGAGCAGGTTTTGGTGGGTTCATGAGGGTTTGGACCGGGTTTTACAAAGTTTGGGGCAAGGTCTGAAAGGTTTAAAGTAGGTTTTGGAAAGATTAAAATTGGTTTTGGATGGATTGGAGCAGATTTTAAACGGTTTGGGGCAGGTTTTGGTGGGTTCATGAGGGTTTGGACCGGGTTTTAGAAAGTTTGGGGCAGGGTCTGGAAGGTTTAAAGTAGGTTTTGGAACATCTGGAGCAAATTTTAATAAGTCAATGAGGTTTTGGATCAGGTTTTGGAAAGTTTGGGGAAGGGTCTTTAAAGTAGGTTTTGGACGGTTTGAAAAGCAGGTTTTTAGTGGCATCTGGAAGTTCTGAAGTAGGCTTTGGAAAGATCAAAGCTGGTTTGGAATTGATTGGAGCAGGATCTAAAAGGTTTGAAGCAGCTTTTTGAAAGGTTTGGAACAACATATGACAGGTTATTGAGAGCTTGGAGCAGGTTTTGGAAGGTTTGGAGCAGGATGTGAAAGGTTTAAAGTAGGTTTTGGAAGGCTTGGAACAGCATGGGACAGGTTATTGCATTTTAAACAGGTATTGGAAGGTCTGGAGGAGAGTCTGGAGGGTTGGAGCAGGTTTTGAAAGGTACTGGAAGGTTTGGAGGAGGTTTTGGAAGGTATTGGAGGGTTTGGAGCAGGTATTGGAAGGTTGTGGAGGTCTGCAACAGGGTCTGGAGGGTTTTTCAGGGTTTGTTTTCTCATCATACCTGAGCTGATGCTGACTCCTGATGTGTGTCCACCTCCGTCTGTCTGTTTACGTCTGCTGCTGCTGCTCTCATATTAATCCTGTTGGCGTAATCCCACCAGTCAGAGCACAGATACCACATCTGTCTGTCTGTCTGTCTGTCTGTCTCTAAATTGTCTGTCTGTCTGACAGGATTTAGAAACCAAAATACCAAATCTGTACACAGATGCTGAACACAAACCACATTTATCCTGCTGTAATCTGACACACACACACACACACACACACACACACACACACACACACACACACACACACACACACACACAGAGAGAGAGAGAGAGAGAGAGAGAGAGAGAGAGCAGATTAAACTGTTTCAACAACTGTCCTCATCAACTGTTCACCTCATAGTAATCGGCTTACTTCTGTTTCTGGTATCACATTACTAACAAGAAAAGCTCTTAGAGAGCTCAGTCCCCCTCCAAGGCTGCTCAGTCCTCCTCCAAGGCTCCTCAGTCCTGCTCCAAGGCTGCTCAGTCCTCCTCCAAAGCTGCTCAGTCCTCCTCCAAGGCTGCCCAGTCCTCCTCCAAAGCTGCTCAGTCCTCCTCCAAGGCTGCCCAGTCCTCCTCCAAGGCTGCCCAGTCCTCCTCCAAGGCTCCTCAGTCCTGCTCCAAAGCTGCTCAGTCCTCCTCCAAGGCTGCCCAGTCCTCCTCCAAGGCTCCTCAGTCCTGCTCCAAGGCTGCTCAGTCCTCCTCCAAGGCTGCCCAGTCCTCCTCCAAAGCTGCTCAGTCCTCCTCCAAGGCTGCTCAGTCATATCATTTAATACTGATGAAATCTTGAAAAAGTCCATGGCAGAAATCACAGTGCTATAGAATGTGACCATTTAATACAGATGAACCCACAGTGGCCAGGAGGATGTTTTCCTCCTGGCCACTGTGAGCCGCTGTGCCAGCAGTGTGTGTACCTTATTTGCTGGGTGGTACCGTGCACCGTTTATATTCAGGTGTGCAGCGGTGGAGTTCACTGTCTTCCACTCTGGTTGCTGTTGTGGTGGCTGTGGTTTGGCATGGCGGTGTTCTGGTTGTAGCCACATTCTTTGTGTCCAGCTGCTGTAATTGCTGTCAAGGCGCGCCATCTACAATGTGAGTGCTCTGGTCCTTTTTTTTGTTGCGTGTGTTTACATGCAGTGCTTAAAATCATTGCTCCTTTGGCTGATAGCTGGCCTGGGGGAGACGATCAGCTGGAGCCCTGCAGTGTGTGTGTGATTGTTAATTGGCTCCAGGCGTGTGGCCAAGATGTGGATGGGCTGTATTTCCAGGGTTTATATCCTCTGCTCACTGGGTATGTGAATTTTGGCCATTAAAATTGGTTGATTTTTAGGTCTGTCTATTTAATTATAGATTTTCCTTTTTGACAAATCTTATAGTTGGGGCTGACTGGGTGACCCACAGGGGTTCGACTTGTGTCTTCATTGCACAGCTGACCCCTTCTTGGACGTCCCTTCGTTCTGCCTCTAGTCATGCTGCTATAGGCCTATAGGCTGCTGGGGGACTTTTCTTGATGCACTGAGCCCTTCTCTATCTACCTTTACATTTAATATGTATACCGTTATTGCAGTACATTCACTCTGTTTCCCCCTGTGCTATTTCTCCGAGTGTCCCTGGTCCCAGAGCTGGATGCTTCAGATCTGTGGTTGATGTTCCACCAGCTGGTCCAGTCTCCATCATGTCCACTGTGGGATGCTGCTGCTGACCTTCCTCCATCCCTCTGCTTCCAGCTGCTCATTTCCACCAGTCAACTCTGCATCACCCTCTCTATACTTGATCTGCTCTTCTACACACTGTTTGAATTTTACTACCAGCTATATATGTAGTAGATTTAATGTCAGAGCTGTACACCAGAACAGGAAACCATGAATCAGTTTACATGTTAGCTTCTACTTTGTATGAATCATCTGTCTGATCATACATGGATCAAATGTGTGTTTTATGTTCCCTGTTCCTCTCTACCTCTATCCCTCTATTCCTCTTCTGTCCCTCCAACCTGCTCGACCAGCAGCAGATGGTTCCCCTGCATAAGAGCCAGGTTCTGCACAAGGCTTTTTTCCCTGTTAAAGCGTGTTTTTCTATCCACTGTCTATTTAGAGCTGCTCTGGGGGTTCATATGGGTTCTGGAAAGCGTATTGAGACAATTTGACTGTAATTGGTGCTATATAAATAAAATTGAATTGAATACCGAGTCACGTGACCTAAATACACTCAACAAAAATATAAATGCAGCACTTTTGCTTTTGCTCCCATTATTTATGAGATGAACTCAAAGATGTAAAACTTTTACCACATACACAATGTCACCATTTCTCTCAAATATTGTTCACAAATCTGTCTAAATCTGTGACAGTGAGCACTTCTCCTTTGCTGAGATAATCCATCCCACCTCACAGGTGTTCCATATCAAGATGCTGATTAGACACCATGATTAGTGCACAGGTGTGCCTTAGACTGCCCACAATAAAAGGACACTCTGAGGGGCTGTTTACACGAGGACGCTTGCAGGTAAAAATGTCAAAATATTTCAACAAAACACCCTATCGTTTATACGAGGACAGCGTTTTGGGGACTTGAAAACGCAAAACTTTGAAACCGGCCTCCAGAGTGGAAAAGTAGAAAACGCTCCGCCGTTACGTTTCCGTCTAAACAGCAAAACACAAAACTTTGCAGAGATCTGACCACGTCGCGTACGCGATTACGTCACATACGTGCTTTGGTTTACCGGCCTGTACAAGGACGTAAACAAAGATGTGTGATTATTTCCATCCTTCGTACCTTCAAGCAGCTCTGGCAGCTCTATGTACACTACAGGAGTCGTACCAACAAACGTACAGAATCTGTACAGATTCCATTCATGAACATTTACCGCGGCGGAGATCCGAAAAGGGAGATAGTACGCATGCGCGTAGACATGGCAGAGTTTTATCACAGCGCCACCCAGCTGCCTGGCATGCATATCCAATAGAATTCCACACACTATAGAGTCACCGTATATACGCAGATTTCCTTCAAAACCGCTCGTCTAAACGTGAAATGACAAGACGCCACTTTTGCGTTTTCTGTTAGGATGGTCCTCGTGTAAACGGCCCCTGAAAGGTGCAGTTTTATCACAGCACAATGCCACAGATGTGGTAAGATTTGAGGGAGCATGCAATTGGCATGCTGACAGCAGGAATGTCAACCAGAGCTGTTGCTGGTGTATTGAATGTTCATTTCTCTACCATAAGCCGTCTCCAAAGGCGTTTCAGAGAATTTGGCAGTACATCCAACCAGCCTCACAACCTCAGACCACGTGTAACCACAGCAGCCCAGGACCTCCACATCCAGCATGTTCACCTCCAAGATGGTCTGAGACCAGCCACTGGGACAGCTGCTGAAACTATCGGTTTGCAGAAACAAAGAATTTCTGCACAAACTGTCAGAAAGCGTCTCAGAGAAGCTCATCTGCTGCTCGTCGTCCTCATCGGGGTCTCCATCTGACTCCAGTTCCTCATCGTAACCGACTTGAGTGGACAAATGCTCACATTGGATGGCGTCTGGCACGTTGGAGAGGTGTTCTCTTCACGGATGAATCCTGGTTTACACTGTTCAGGGCAGATGGCAGACAGTGTGGGTGGCATCGTGTGGGTGAGTTTGTTTGTTTGTTTTATTAAGATCCCCTATCAGCTTTTGCAAAGCAGCAGCTATTCTTCCTGGGGTCTTCATAATTTCATTTGTGACAACAGCAAAAAGCAACATGTACACAAAATACATACAAATCAAATTACAAAATACATAAACGATGCATACAAAAATACACGTATACAATAAAAATAACATGCATATACAAAACCTGTCCTAACCAAAAGCATACAACACATAATACTCCCACCTTGAATTATAAAAATAAAATGTTCTTCTTCAAAGATACCATGACCTAACAGTAATAATTAAAGAATAATCTACCTCAGAAACCAACCATAACATAAATCACATAAACAGTAAAACACTAAACCTTACATCCTTGCTATTGGTAATATTCACAATATATATGGTTTAATTAAAACTATCTTGCTGTAGTGACACTACAGTCACTACATTTAAGATTTAATTTAATGAATTGTTGTATTTTACAAATTTCTATTCCCAAGCAACCCACTAAACTAATAACTAAAATTTTGTGCTACGAAATGCTCTTTTAGTTTTATTTTAAACTTTTCAATATTCCCCGTTTTTGAGAAAATCCGGATGTTATCACTCGCTCCCGACAAAAGCATCAGTTTTTTTAATATTTGGATTTAGATTAATTAGACAATGAACAAATTGGCATAATTTCCTGGTGAGTGTGTTTATGCAGCCTATTAAACACTTTTTTCCCCATGAAATAAAGTACAATCCATACATCATGGTCCAGTGTTCATTGTTTGTTTTGTCCATCCATCCATCCATCCATCCATCCATCCATCCATCCATCCATCCCACACAAAGAGCATTTTTTCAGTTCTCTATACTTCTATCCATGGTTGTGCTGTTTTCATGGAGGCACACAACTTTATATTGCAGTAAAAACAATGAGCCCAGGGGGAGTTAAAATATGACTGGAGCACAAATAGACTTAAAGTATGTCCATTTTTGGGTCTTATTATTGGAATTTCATCAGCAAATGAAAGGTGATAATAACTGTAATATATTTTGAATGGAAATTTTTCTGTAGAAGAGGTACAAAATGTAATAGATGTAAATTGAAAGAAGCTACTGGTAATGATGAAATTTCCTATGAAGTTTTAAAGTCGCCGAGGTTATTCAATGTACTATATGAACTATTTCAGTTTTGTTTTGACAGTGGCACCATTCCTACACAGTGGCAGAAATCTGTTATAAAACCTATTCCTAAATCTACCACAAATGACCCCAAGCTGCCTCTTAGCTAAAGGGGTAAGTCTAATTAGTTGTGTGTATTGTGACGATAGCCAAAGAAAAAAGAATAGTATATTGTATTGAATGTAGTGAGGATGTGTGCATTCACCTGACCTCTGTCAAGTAAGATGCAGATGTTGAGGTCTCAGAAAGCACTCAGGCTCATTGAAGCCTTAAGGTAATAAAGGTTTTGAAGCAGACAAATAAAGATCTAAAGAAGAAACATTATAAGTTAACCACATGATTATGCTTGCTGAAATACATATATATTTTAAAATGTTGATTTGATGATTCAGATGATTTATTATGTTTAAAATGAGAAGAATGATTTAAGAAGTGATTCTGTGTGAAGTAATCCTTGCTTAGGCTCTGTGTGTGCGTACAGGCCTCATAGGCTTGTGTGTTAGTCTTAAAAAAGCAGAAGTGCAGTAAACAACAGCCACCATGACTCGGCAGCCACAATGACACTGCAGCCTCCTCAGAAAAAAGGGAAGTTTGGGAAAAACCCAAACGGGTGGGCTGAAATGTGTGTGTGTTAAACAGAATGTGGACACTGTGTATTTGCTGTAAAACCATGACTTCTGTATTACTGTTGTATGTGATGATAAGTCAATTGCATAAGTTAGACGGTGTCAGAGGGCGTACCTAGTCAGAGATGTGTGTAGAGGAGAGCGTATAAGAGCGGCAGCACAGAAGGGTTAGACGGGAGACGTTCGCCGGAGCTGCTAGAAGAGCTGCAAAGGGAACTTGGCCGGAGTTCTGAAGAATCTTCACCTTCCTCTATTGCCCTAGAGACGGGAAGACGACGCGGGACTTAGGCTCCAGAGATCACTGAGGACATCGTTGGAAGCAAAGTCTTTTTCTGACTTTGTTCAACAAGCGAAGACCACACTCTGCCAAACGGAGAGTCCTTAGAGGTTCTGCAGTTATCCAGAAGAAACCAATAGAGGGAAGAACCGACTACACCCGAAGAGGCAAAGGAGGCAACAGCACAGGGCTGTTCCCCTCCCCGGGGCTGGGAGACCAGTGACCCACTACAGCCTGACCAGACGAGGGTTTTCCATCACCACCATCCCACAGAGAAGACAGCTGGGGCGTAAGCACTAACGTTCCAGCCGATTCCAGAGATAACTGCCAGACCACGATTGGCTTACGGGATTTCTCCGCTCCCCCTGCTGAAGGAAGAGATCTTTTTGCCCTCAAAGAAGACATCGTACCGAGTCTACTGGACAACTGAAGACTTTTCCCAGACGCAAGTCAAGACCGAGTGATACGGTAGTGGCCATGCTGTTCGCTCTCTCTCCTAAATTTAATAATTAGAGAAGATTGTCAGGTACGCTCAATTTATTTACTTTAGTATAATTCTTAATCAGAGATAATTAAATTGTTTAATCATGAACTGATGCTGTGCCCTTGCTAAATATGCTTAATAAAACGCTTTTTTGCATTTAAAGAGAAGCCTAATGAAATTATTTTAAACCACTGATTCTGCATAGTGGTAAAAAGTTAAGTTGATTGTGTGCATTTAATCCAATGGTTCTTAAAGGTTACTTAGTCCAAAGTGAGAGTGTTTAAACATTACCCCTGAGGTTAGTTCTTTCCAAACCTCTAAAGTGAACCCAGGAATAGCACCAAGTGCAGGCAAGTCCTTAGAGGGAAGCTACCGATAACGAATGTGATTGATAAATCAATTTTACTACTTAAGAAGGGCTGCTTAGTGAGATAGCATTTATCAGATAAGAGGGGTGAGACGTTTGGATGCAAGGTAGTCAGAACCTGGGCGAGTGTCTCTCGACTCCAGCTTAATTATTCTACTGAAACCTGTTAGGTGGAATACTAATAGGCTGATAGAATCTAACCCTTTAAACGGAGAGCTGGACCAAACTTAACCTGAGGCAAGGGTTAAAAAAGGCTAGACTGGTGAACACCTCCACGCCCGTTCAGCCCATCTACATTCCAGCCAGTAAAATGGTTGTTTTTTTCTGTGCGCTGGGAGAGCCGGCCCTTGGACTTCCTCATATCAGCCAGCCTCCAAGACAGTATGGCGGAGAGTCAGTGACAGATGGTGGATGGTGTTGGTCTCCCCACGCAATTCCGAACAAACTGTTCGTGATTACCCGCTACCAACCATTGACGCAAGCCGGACCTTGCCTGAAGGACTCCAGTTGCAGCACGATCAGCTCCGCCGCACCCATAAGACGGCTCGGACCTGTGAGTTTGGTTTACTTTCTTTTTTGCCCGTTTTGATTCATCCTCCGTTCTCAAACCGAACGGCAGCGCTTTCCTTTGGAGTTTCCCTTGTTTATGGTTCATCCTCCGTTCCTGAACCGAACAGCAGTGATTTCTTTTGGAGTACTCGTTTTCTGTCTTTTGTTGGAACTGTAACAACAGCCGTAACCCGCTTCGTTGTTCGGATTTTTCTGTTGGATTGATTGGAAAACCTGGAGTGGATTATTTATATTGAATGGGTCGGACTGTAGTAAGAAGGGGTTAGAGAAAACCCGGACTGGACTGTTTAAAAATATATGATTTGTGTTGATTTTTGAAGCATTGTATTCTTCACCTTAGCTGTTGTGTAAGGTTGAAATATCTAATTCAACACCAAGGTTTTACGTTTCAACAACAGACCTTTGTAGGGTGCAACAGTGCATTTTAGTTGTACTGCTACAGAAATAAATGGCGCCCAATGTATAAAACCCACCTAGTGCTATTAACTCACGTTCACATAGAGGACGACAGAACACTGCTTGATAAGCATAGTGCTTTATTTTTCGTTTTATTAGAAACAGACACCTTGACTTTGGGCAAACTATGGCTTCTCATGTGAAGGACAGTTTCAAAGGGCCTTCTATGACTCAGGAAGCAGGACCTGCTATGGAAGGTGCTGGATCAGGCACAGGGAACCTCCTGGAGTCCAACAGGCATTCTACTTCACCTACTACTACCTACTCGTTGTTGGACATGGATTTGTCTGGGGATTTAGACCTGACGATTCCTCTCCTTGCTTTGCCACAAGGTGGTGCTGCTCCCACAGCGGCCAGGATTCCTCCTGGGTCCTCACATGCAGGACAGGACTCCCTGACAAAACAAATTTTGGATCAAGTCCAAATACTTGCAGCTGGACAAGACAGTCACAAAGAACAAATGCGTCAATTTCAAAGCACGATGGATAAACAGCTCAACTACATACGTGAGCAATTCACAGCTGCCTTGAACTGGCGTTTGAAGCACCACCACACAGGAATGCTGGAGGAAATAAAACAACTCTTTGACCCTGTGGCTGACCACATCTCTCGATTGCAGACTGATGTCGGGATATGTTCACAGCGTTTGGAGACCATGCATGCTGAGGTAGCGACAATCAAAAGCCAGAGTCTGCGCGTGTTTGCCCTATCTGATGCCTCTGTCCAGACGGAGTGTAGTGAGATGACACTTACGCAGCGACCGCGCTTGCAGTCAACGATGCAGGCTGGGATAGCTGAGTCCCCGCTGTCCTCACCTGCTGACTCTCCCATCTCTGGTGACTCCGGACGCAGAGTCATGGGAAATTTTCCTATTAAATTGGAGTTCCCTGCCTTTGGTAGGATGGAGGACAGTTCAGACCCGTTATTGTATTTGGAAAAATGTAAAGATTTTCTGTCAATTAATCCACTTACTGATGAGGAGCTGATGATCACCTTTAGGAATGTGCTGTTTGGGACAGCTAGAGACTGGTGGGATGTTGCCCGCAGCAACACACACTCCTGGATGGAATTTCAGGACAGGTTCCTTGCTGCTTTCCTTTCTGAGGATTATGAGGATGAGCTGGCGGAAAGGGTGCGCACACGCATTCAAGGTGAGGACGAAAGCATCCGGGACTTTACATACATGTATCGTTCATTGTGCTGTCGCTGGAAACCAGACATCACAGAGGAGGCTGTGATGAAACTCATCCTCCGGAACATGAATCCCCGTATGGCCAGTCAGCTGCGCAACAGGGTTAATACGGTGGAGGAACTGGTCAAATTGGGACAGCAGCTGGAAAAGGACAAGCAAAGTCAAACACAGTATGACCAACGTAAAAAACATGTCGGTAAACACAAAGACAAAGGTGAATCTCCATGCTCACATCAGTCTCATCCCTCGCCTGCAGAGCAGCCCAAGGTTTCTCCCATATATTGCTGGAAGTGTAAGGGTAATCATCCTCCATATGCTTGTCCTACTTCCAGCCAGAAGAAACCAATGCCAGCCATTGCTACACAAAACCCGACACGCCAACCGTGGAATGTGGAAGGAAACCGTCCATCGGCAAGTGCTCTAGGTCCAGCAGGGATGGAATCACCCCTTCCTGTGCACTCTTTTCCACCAGCGTTTGGACATAATGCTGCCTCTGCCTTTGACAGTCTGTTACCACGGCAGTTAAAAACGACACTCACTATCGGGTCATGGACGGGACCAGCCGTTTTGGACACTGGATCCTCATACACACTGATCAATGCGCAGTTGTGGGATGAAATTAAGCCGCCAGGAGCTACACTTAAAACATGGACGGACATCCCCTTGTACCTGGCTAATGGGAAACCGGAGCACCCGCTGGGGTGGACTGAGGTGGACTTGGAGCTACATGGGAAGACATGACTAATACCTATGGTTGTACTGTCTCCTCATGCACTGGCTTTCCCTGTAGTGCTGGGACTGGATTTTGTATTTTTCAGTGGAATGAAAATTGATGTATCTAGAAACTGCTACTGGTTCCGTGGGGAAACGGGCCGATATATTTTCCAAACCAGCCAGCCAGTTGCACTGAAGGATGGAAAGGCTAATTACCAGGTTGCCCTCTTCTTAGCGGATGCACCTTCAGTCATACGGCCTTCAATCACGGACGGGTCTGACCTCTTAGAAATGGCAACTCGAGACTCGCACCTGGACGCGAAGATGAGAGGGAGACTTTTAGACATGTTGCATGCAAACAGCGATGTCTGTACAACCAAGGTTGGACGTACTGATATGCTAAAACATAAGATATTTTTGATGGATGATGTCCCAATTAAGCAGAAACCTTACCGCCTCTCTCCGCAGAAACAAGCGGTGTTAAAAGACCTTCTAGATGAAATGTTGGCGAACAGTGTGATAGAGCCATCCTCCTCAGCATGGGCTTCTCCGGTGGTGATCGTCCCCAGGAAGACAGGGAAACCACGATTCTGTGTGGATTATAGGAAACCAAACACCAAAACTCATACGGATGCCTATCCAATTCCGACCATCCAGGAAATCTTGGAATCCTTGGCAGGAGCCACAGTGTTCTCTGCCCTGGACCTGAACAGTGGATACTGGCAGGTGGAGATGGATCCAGATTCCCGTGCACAGACGGCCTTCATTTGCCCATATGGTCTCTTCCAGTTCAGGGTTATGCCTTTTGGTTTAAAAAATTCTCCGGCCACTTTCCAAAGGCTCATGGACATGGTACTGGGAAAGCTGAAAGGATGCACATGCTTTGTTTACCTGGATGATATCATCATATATTCTACCTCATGGGACCAGCATTTCAGAGATGTTATGGATGTTATGGATAAGCTCAGGGAGGCGGGTCTCACTGTGACCATGAAAAAAAGCAAATTCTTCCATTCTTCTCTTACCTTCCTCGGACATGTGGTGTCATCCAAAGGAGTTCATGTGGACCCGGAGAAAACTCAGGCCGTTCAAGACTTCCCAGTGCCCACCAACAGAAAGTCCCTGGAACGGTTCCTGGGCATGGCTGGGTGGTACCACCGTTTTGTGCCGAACTTCTCCCGAATTGCAGAACCTCTTAATGCCCTGAAAAGGAAAGGGGTGACATTTTTTTGGTCATCGGAATGCCAATCTACGTTCGAAACTCTGAAAAAATGCCTAGTACACCCTCCTATTCTGGGACATCCAAATTTCAACCTACCATTTTTGGTGTACACGGATGCCAGTGAGGTCGGCCTGGGTGCCATACTGGTTCAGCGTTCAGAGTATGGTCATGAAGAAATTCTGACCTATGGCAGTCGTAGTCTGAATCCAGCTGAAGGGAACTATTCTGCCACTGAGCTGGAGTGTCTGGCGGTAGTATGGGCTGTGGAGAGATGGCGCATGTACCTGGAGGGACACCTATTTACTGTGGTGACCGACCACTCCTCGCTCCTGTGGGTATTCAGAACCACCAAACCAAATACACGACTGATCCGGTGGGCACTAAGACTCCAGGAATTTACCTTCACTGTGGTGTACAGGAAGGGAAAATATAACACAGTCCCGGATGCCTTGTCTAGTGCTCCCAGTGGTGATGGAGAACCGACTCACAGCTCCATTTGTGCTACCGTTTCATCTGCCCTGCCAGACTCTTCCAAGGAACTGCCGATTACCATCGAGGCAGTGTAGAGCGCCCAGCAGTCAGACCCTGAGTGCAAAACAATTTATCAAAATGTGATGGATAAGGGAGACATACAGATAGGAGCTAACGCCTCCTTCACGGTATTGGAGGACATGGTCTACCGAGTTCTGAAGCTACCTCACAGAACTACTCACATGCTGTACATACCAGAGAGCCTGCGTTCACACCTGCTGGCATTATTCCACCAAGACCCTCTGGCTGGCCATCTCGGGAGATATAAGACCTACAGAAGGATGCAGAATCTGGTTTACTGGCCAAACATGAGCCGGGATGTTAAGCAATATGTGACAAATTGCCAAGTCTGTCAGGTATACAAACCAGAGAGCCGCAAACCAGTGGGAAAATTGCAGCAGACTGAAGTAGGACGGCCCTGGGAAATGCTGGGTTTGGATTTAATGGGTCCTTTCCCCAGGAGCTCAAGTAGAAATCTGTACCTGCTGGTATTTGTGGATTACTACTCCAAATGGGTGGAGCTTTTCCCACTGAGGACAGCGACTGCTGAGTCAATTTCTCGGGTTCTCACCGAAGAAATTTTCACCAGATGGGGTATACCGGATTACATCCTCTCGGACCGAGGCTCCCAGTTCGTGTTCTCCATCTTCCAAGCCACCTGCAAGACATAGAATGTGTCACAGAAATTAACATCTGCCTACCACCCGCAGACAAATCTTACAGAACGGGTGAACCGGACTCTGAAAACCATGATAGCTTCCTTTGTTGATCCCCTGCACAAACAGTGGGATAAGCATCTTCCAGAATTCAGGTTTGCTCTAATCTCTGCCGTCCATGAATCCACAGGCGTCACACCAGCTGAACTCAATCTGTGTCGACCATTGAGGGGACCACTGGACGTAGTGCTGCAGCCACGAGATGCCGTGCCTGGCTCTGGAGTCTACTCAAAAATCTCTCATCTCAATGATCTGAAGGCCTTTGTCTCTAAAAACCTTTTTCTGGGCCGTAAGCGACAGAAGAGGAATTATGACAAAAACCGCAGGGATATGAATTTTGAAGAGAAGGACAGAGTCTGGCTGCGCACTCATCCCATGTCTAAGGCTGAAAAGTCATTCACTGCAAAGCTGGCTCCGAAATGGCAGGGTCCCTATCGTGTCCTCCGGCAGATGGGACCTCTTAACTATGAGGTGGTTCTTGAAGACAGCGGTGAAGACCATCGTAATGTGCATGTCTCCCGCCTCAAGCCTTGCTACCCGTCTGCGGAAGAGATGGATGAGCTGCAACGCCATCAACTAAAGGAGTTATTTGAGGAAGAGACAGAAGATGAAGAATTCTTTGGATTCCCAAATACCCCTTCCAGCTCTCCTAGGGAATAAAGATATATGTAGAAAAAGAAAGTTAGGATTTAATTACATTAAAGGAAAAAAAAGGGCAGATAATCAGTCTAGATTTAGGACATGCATATAGAGACGACTCGAAAAGTTGACATGGTCTTAACTGCCTTACTTTGGCTCTGTCTTAAACTGGCACCAGTTAAATGAAGATTAATATTATAGGATTTAATAAACTCGTAATTCTTATGTTTCACTTAAAAGATCCTAAATTGCTTATAATTTAATCTTATCTTACTGTAAACCAGGATAAGTGAAATTTTGGGCTTTGCTCATGTTATCTTGATTATATTAGGAGATGCTCTAATACATTGTGTGTTATATTTATTTTTTCCATATATAGGATATAAAGTTATACATTTTGCTTATAATATTTTTTCTTTCTTAGTATTATGACTTATCAAAATCAGTGGATTACAACTTAAGGATCATTGGGTATATTATGGTATATTATTCATCCATTTAAAATGCAACACAAAGTGCTTCACAAAATAAAAGAATAAAACAACAGAGAGAATAAAAACATAATATAACCGACAATATCCCGCTTCCAGATATATATACACATGCGCTCACACACACACTCACACACACATACACACAACACGGTACTGAGACACGGCAGGGCACTGAGGAACCATGTGGGGAAACACCTATGGGAGCCCTCCACACCGAGATGCTCCACAGCCCACAGAGAGCGCCGCCACAGAGATCACCCAGACGCCGATGGGCAGGGGCAGACCCCGCACTGAATGCAGAGCCGCCCCAGCCCCTCAGGCCCAGGAGGCCTCCAGGGCAACGCCCCCCGCGGGCAGACCGGGCATACATCCCAGTGTGGAGGCCTCCCATGAGGAAACACTGAAGCTAAGAACGAAAAGACTAACGAGAAAAAAAAAGCAGGTATAATGCATAAAATTAAAAGCTTTAAGAAAGTTAAAAATGTAGAGATAAAATAGACAAATAAATAAATAATAAATAGTAAATAATTAATAATAATAATAATAAGGTTTTAAGATATAATACTGATAAAATGCAGAACTAAGGACAAGTCATAAGAAATATAAGAAGTGAAAATAACATAATAGAAGAATTAAAAGTTTAAAAGAAATCAGTTAAAAGCCAAACCAAAAAGATGAGTCTTGAGCCTCCTTTTAAAAACATCAACAGTCTCTGCAGTCCTGATGCTGTCCGGCAGGCTATTCCATAGTCGAGGGCCATAATGGCTGAAAGCAGCCTCCCCGTGGGTTTTTTACTCTAGGAATAAATAAAATGTACATGCAATGTACAGCTGTGTATCATCTGCGTAACTGTGGAAGCTGATGCCGTGTCTCCTGATGACGTCTCCAAGGGGAAGCATATATAGATTAAAAAGAATTGGACCTAAAATTGACCCTTGGGGCACCCCACAATTAATTTTATGTGTTCTGGAGGAACGTGTCCAAACTTACACGGAAATATCGATCTGTGAGATAGGAGCTGAACCAGTTAAAAACAGTACCAGAGAGGCCGACAAGGTTTCTCAGTCTGTTTAATAAAATGTGGTGATCTACTGTGTCAAAGGCAGCACTTAGATCCAGTAGTACCAAGACTGTAAGTTTTTGTGAATCTGTATTATACCTGATGTCATTTAAGATCTTTAAAAGGGCTGTCTCTGTACTGTGGTTCATCCTAAAACCAGATTGGTATTTCTCTAAAATATTGATACTATTTAAAAAGTCATTTACTTGATTAAAAACCAGCTTTTCTAATATTTTACTTAAAAATGGTACGTTGGACACAGGTCTGTAGTTATTAAAAATGTTGGGGTCTAAGTTACTCTTCTTCACCACTGATGTTTTAAAGGCGGCGGGGAAGACACCCGTCTGAAGAGAGTAATTTACAATATTTAAAATCTGTTCCTCAAAGAAGCCATAAAATGTTTATAAAAGTGATGTGGGAATTGGGTCTAAAAGGCAGGTTGTTGGGTGTACTTGGGAGAAAACTCGACCAAGTGTCCTAGCGTCCACCAGGGCAAAACTCTCCAGTGTTTCCTCAGGTAAAAGTGGTGGTACAGGCATGTTAAAAAATGAATTCTGTTGGGGTAAAAGACTGGATCTGATATTATCGATTTTACTTCTGAAGTGGTCTGCAAAGTCCTCACAGAGGGCATCTGATGGGGGTTTGTAAGATTTTAAAAAATTACTATTTGTTAAAAGATCGATGGTGGAGAACAGGAATTTGGTGTTATTTTTGTGGTCTGTGATGAGTCTTGAGAAATGGGAGATTCATGCCAATTTGACTGTATTATTATAGATTTTCAGTTGTTCACATAATATTTCATAGTGAATTGTCAGTTTGTTTTTTCTCCACCTCCTCTCTGCACTCCTGTTGCATCTACTACATCATCCGCATATTATTATATGCGGATGATGTAGTTCTGCTTGCCGAAAATGAAAAAAACTTGCAGACGATGTTGAACACTGTTGAGGAATGGTGCCGGAAATGGAGAGTAGTGATAAATCAAGACAAAACACAAATTGTACATTTCAGGAGAAAATCATTGAAGAAAAGTTCAGTTATTTTTAATTTTGGTCCAATAGGACTGTCGTATAAACAAGGGCGTAGGTTTGCGTAGGGACATAACACTACCAACTTTTCAAGAGGGTCAAATTGTCCCCACCAACTTTTAAGCAACCTTATTTGCATTATATAATGCGTTCAGTTATAGGTAATTTTGATTGTGTCACACTCCTCATGTGCCAGCCTCTGATCCTGTTAATTGAGCTCAGCTGAGGAGAAGCTCAGCTGAGGAGCCACAGCTGAACTCTATAGTCAATCACTGGAGTATTTAAGCCAGCCGCTCTGCACAGCTCACTGCCGGGTCATTGCTCCATGCTCATCATTCAAGCCTTCGATGCACTCCGTTCCCCATCGCTTGCACGCTCCTTTCTGGACTCAGTTTTCCCTTGGACTATTAACCTGTTTTCCCTGCCCTTGCCACGCTTCTCCGTCTGCTCCATCGGTTCCGCCTGCTTCCACCTTACAACCCAGGACCTCTGTGAGTCTCCCTACCCTGTAGTTTAGTCTTTGTTTAATCTTTAGTTCTATTCGGCCTTCTGGTCCGCCCTTAGTTTAGTTTGTTCAGTTTACCTTCTTCCTCCCTGCAGTTTCCCCCTCGGCTTCCTTTATTCTGCACTTTCTGTTTGTATTTATTCTTGTTTGTATTAAATCAACATTAATTTCACCCATCCGTCTGCGCCTGCTGCTTGGGTTCTTCTCTGGTTGTGTGACAGAATGACCCGGCCCACCTAGAACCCAGCAGGCACCCTAGAGGTTTTTTTTTTTTTTCTTTTGTTCCCTGTCTTCCGTGTTTTCACACTATGTTTGGCCACAGCCAGAACTCTCACTTTTGGGGAACCCGGCTGGCAATAAAACTGCCATCCAGGGGCCGACGCAGTTCCCTAGGGAGAGGTTCCCGGCCAAAATCTCCAGGGAGGTCTCCAAGTGCCTCCCTGCCCTGGAGATATTTTTTTCTTGTGAAGCAAATGAGAGTTTTTTTTGCGACCTCAGTTACCTGTACTGGGACTGGTGGGGAGACCCTAAAGAGGCTCTAGTGATTCAGGGCCGAAGATTGGCTGCCCAGAAACCTGGGCTCATCAGCCACCTTCCTGATTACATCAGAGAATTTTTAAACACTCCCGTGCCACACGTCACCCTTCCAGTCCCCGCCTCTCATCACACTAACCCCCAGTCTGACAACCCACCTGTTCCTGGTTCCCCGCTAGTCGAGGCACCACCCACCAAGAAGCCTGGTCGCCAAAGGCACGGCACCAGAAGACACCGTCGCTTCCCCGCTTCTTCCCTGGAAAAGCCCTGTGTCACCTCCTCTGCGGTGCTGGAGGGGCCCTGTGCCACCTCGCCTGCAGGGTTAGAGGGACCTTGTGCTGCCTCATGTTCCAAGCGGGTCTACGCCGCCACTGTCTCTGAGCGGGTAGACGCCGTGTCACTTCCTCCTGAGGAGAGGCCCCATGTCGCCTCACTCGCTGCGGAGGAGAGGCCCTGTGCCGCCTCCCTCTCTTCTGTCCGTATAGGGACCATCGTTCTGTCTTCTTGCCGTATGGAGCCCATTGCCCTGTCTCCGGTTCCTGTGGGGCCCATGGCCCCGCCTTCTGTCCATGAGGGGCCCATGGCCCCGCTTCCTGTCCCTGTGGGGCCCATCGGCCCGCTTCCTGTCCCTGTGGGGCCCATAGCCCCGCCTCCTGTCCTTGAGGGGCCCATCGGCCCGTTTTCTGCCCTTGAGGACCTGACACTCTTAGAAGAGCTCAACGCTTCTCTCATTTCAGCGCGAGAGAAGATAAAGGCTCTTGATGCAGCGCTGAAGAAGCTACAGGCTCCCTCCGCTGCTTTGCAGGAGCCAGGGGCTCCACCTGCAGCGCTTCAGGAGCCAGAGGCTCCGCCTGCAGCGCTTCAGGAGCCAGAGGCTCCGCCTGCAGCGCTTCAGGAGCCAGAGACTCCGCCTGCGTCCTTGATGAGGCGCTCCGCCTCCCCCGAGTCCTTGATGAGGCGCTCCGCCTCCCCCGAGTCCTTGATGAGGCGCTCCGCCTCCCCCGAGTCCTTGATGAGGCGCTCCGCCTCCCCCGAGTCCGTGCAGAGGCGCTCCGCCTCCTCCGTGTCCGTGCAGAGGCGTCCTGCCTCCCCCGAGCCCTTAAGGAGGCGTCCTGCCTCCCCCGAGCCCTTAAGGAGGCGTAGCATCTCCTTGGTAGCCCTGAGGGGGCGTAGCCCCTCCTCGGCTGTCTTGAGGAGGCGTAGCGCCTCCCCCGAATCCTTGAAGGAGCATAGCCCCTCCTCGGCAGCCATATGGGAGTATAGCTCCTTCTCGGCAGCCTTGAGGAGGTATAGCACCTCCCACCTAACACTGAAGAACCTTAGTTCCTTCCCTTTAACCTTCTCGGTTCCTCCTGTCCCTCCTGTTCAGTCTGTCCCTCCAGTTCCTCCTGTCCAGTCTGCCCCTCAAGTTCCTCCTGTCCAGTCTGCCCCTCCAGTTCCTCCTGTCTGTCCTTCCAGTTCCTCCTGTCCAGTCAGTCCTTCCTGTCCCTCTGGTTCAGTCAGTTCCTCCTGTCCAGTCAGTCCTTCCTGTTCCTCTGGTTCAGTCAGTTCCTCCTGTCCAGTCAGTCCTTCCTGTCCCTCTGGTTCAGTCAGTCCCTCCAGTCCAGTCAGTCCCTCCTGTCCCTCTGGTTCAGCCAGTTCCTCCTGTCCAGTCAGCTCCTCCTGTCCCTCTGGTTCAGTCAGCTCCTCCAGGCCAGTCAGTCCCTCCTTTCTGTCCCTTCAGTCCTGTCGGTCTCTCCTGACCTTTAAGTCCTTCCAGTTAGACTCGAGTTTAGTTCAGTTTCAGTCCAGTCCAGTCCAGTCCAGTTAGTTGTTTCCGTCCTGTCCTGTCCCATTGGTTATTCAGTCCAGTCCAGCCCAGTTCAACTAACTATCCAGTCCAGTTCCTGCCTAGTCCAGTCCCCGGTTCCAGTTCCGCCCCCAGAGGGGCCCCCGGAGGGGTCCCACCGTTGCCGGTTTCCAGTCTGGCCACCGGCCCGGTCCCCGGAGGGGTCCCACCGTCGCCGGTTTCCAGTCCGGCCACCGGCCCGGCCCCCGGAGGGGTCCCACCGATCCAGCTGCCGGTTTCCAGTCCGGCCACCGGCCCGGCCCCCGGAGGGGTCCCGCCGATCCAGCTGCCGGTTCCCAGTCCGGCCACCGGCCCGGTCCCCGGAGGGGCTCCGCCGATCCAGCTGCCGGTTCCCAGTCCGGCCCCCTGAGGTGTCCCGTCGGGCCTTCTGCCGGTTCCCAGCCCGGCCCCCTGAGGTGTCCCGTCGGGCCTTCTGCTGGTTCCCAGCCCGGCCTCCTGAGGTGTCCCGTCGGGCCTTCTGCTGGTTCCCAGTCCAACCTCCTGAAGACCCCCAACCTATTGAGCTCCTGCTCGTTCAGGCCCTGGACAATCCGCTGTTTTCCCGCCCGCCCTCCCAATCCCAGCCCGCCCTCCCGATCCCAGCCCGCTCGTCCCTCGGGTCGCCCCCAGAGCGGCCCCTCCTATTTGGATTCCTGCCAGTCCCACAGTCACCCGCTGACACCCCAACCGGTTCTGTGTGCGCCAGGAGGCGCACCTTATGGGGGGGGGTACTGTCACACTCCTCATGTGCCAGCCTCTGATCCTGTTAATTGAGCTCAGCTGAGGAGAAGCTCAGCTGAGGAGCCACAGCTGAACTCTATAGTCAATCACTGGAGTATTTAAGCCAGCCGCTCTGCACAGCTCACTGCCGGGTCATTGCTCCATGCTCATCATTCAAGCCTTCGATGCACTCCGTTCCCCATCGCTTGCACGCTCCTTTCTGGACTCAGTTTTCCCTTGGACTATTAACCTGTTTTCCCTGCCCTTGCCACGTTTCTCCGTCTGCTCCATCGGTTCCGCCTGCTTCCACCTTACAACCCAGGACCTCTGTGAGTCTCCCTACCCTGTAGTTTAGTCTTTGTTTAATCTTTAGTTCTATTCGGCCTTCTGGTCCGCCCTTAGTTTAGTTTGTTCAGTTTACCTTCTTCCTCCCTGCAGTTTCCCCCTCGGCTTCCTTTATTCTGCACTTTCTGTTTGTATTAATTCTTGTTTGTATTAAATCAACATTAATTTCACCCATCCGTCTGCGCCTGCTGCTTGGGTTCTTCTCTGGTTGTGTGACAGATTGTCTTCCCATATGTTATAAGGATAGAATTGACCCTACCATTATTAAGTGAATTATTTTCATTATGTTCAGACCAGGTTCAGACTTACATTTACCCCTTTTCACTTGCTGAATGTGCCGGTCCAATCAAACGTGCATTTCATTGGCTGATGACTTGACCCCCCACCCCCCCCCCACCCCCCCCACCCCCCCCCACCCCCCCCGCACACTCACACAGCCCCGACAGAAATACACAAGAAATAAACATGCCGCCTTCTCCGCCCCCTTCGAAGAGGAGGGATATTAGAAGTTTTTTTCGGCCAGCAGCAGCAGCAGACGACACTGTAAGTAATGTAAAAAGACGTCAATGCTGTGGACGTGGGGAACACACCACTAATGTTCTACTGAAAGTCCGACCTGCATCAGAGTTAGCATAACATTAAACTGTGTGAACTTGCTAACCTGCAAAACTCCAGTAGGAAGCTGCTTAGAGAGAATTGTCCTCCTGTATGTGTTTTCTACTGTTAACGTTAATTAAACTGTGAGAAATGTAGAGAACTCTGCTGGAAAATATAGAACCAGAAAAACGTGAGCAAGAAGCTGCTTAGAGAGAGAGGTCCCAGTGTGTGTTTCACAGGAAAGTGTTGACAGTCAAAAAAAAACACATGCTGCTGCTTTTCTTCTGGTTTAGAAGGAAAGAAGGCTAGAGCATGTTGTGACTTTACACCTTTGAAACCAAATACCTATTAGTGCATTTATTTATTAATTAAAATGTATTTAATTACTATCACCTGAACCAATACACATGAAAGTTAGTATAAGTCAATACAGATTTATTTTGCATTGATCATTTAGCTTATCAATTAATCAGGTTCATATCCGTGAGAAATGTAGCCCTGACCCCCGTTCACCCAATCTGTTTGCTCTTATTAATGTCCCGTCCCCAGCAAAAAGTGTACATGCAGGTTATGCTGTTATATCGTCCCTACCAACGTTGAGACCAAGCCTACGCCCTTGCGTATACTGAGCAGTATAAATATCTTGGATTGACACTGGATGAACACATGACATTTAAGGAAGCTGTTGATGTTTTTGCTCAGTCAGCTGGCAGAGCTCTGGAATCTGTACTGAACAAAGTTAAGCATTGTGGTAATCTAGGATTCCATACTTATACACAACTATACAATTCATGTGTCTGACCGGTGTCTGACTATGCTTCTGGTGTTTGGGGCTTCCTGGAATATACAAGTTGTAATATAGTGCATCTCAGAGCAATTCGATCATTTCTGGGAGTTCATAAATGTACTTCTGTGTTGGCCATTACTGGAGATATGGGAACCCCCAAACATCAGACATAAATGTCAAATGCTTCATCTTTGGAATAGATTGGTGAAGATGTCAAATCAGAGAATCACTGAAAAGGTCTTTAATTGGGGCATCTCCAATCTTCACCCCTGGGCAAATGAGATAAAGTCTTTATTCCATCTGAATAACTCATCATTTATTTTTCATAATAGGTTATGATGTGACATCCAGGAGATGAGTGATATATTTCTTAGGTTTAGAGAAAAATGGTCTGTTGATATTTGGTATAAACCTAAGTTACGAACTTATTGTCTTATACACACGTGAACAAAATTGTTGGTACCCCTCAGTTAAAGAAGAAAAAACCCACAATTCTCACTGAAATCACTTGAAACTCATAAAAGTAACAATAAATAAAAATTTATTGAAAATTAAATAATCAAAATCAGCCATCACTTTTGAATTGTTGATTAACATAATTATTTAAAAAAACAAACTAATGAAATAGGGCTGGACAAAAATGATGGTACCCATAACTTAATATTTTGTTGCACAACCTTTTGAGGCAATCACTGCAATTAAACGATTTCTGTATTTGTCAATGAGCGTTCTGCAGCTGTCAACAGGTATTTTGGCCCACTCCTCATGAGCAAACAGCTCCAGTTGTCTCAGGTTTGATGGGTGTCTTCTCCAAATGGCATGTTTCAGCTCCTTCCACATATGTTCAATGGGATTCAGATCTGGGCTCATAGAAGGCCACTTTAGAATAGTCCAACGCTTTTCTCTCAGCCATTCTTGGGTGTTTTTGGCTGTGTGTTTTGGATGGTTGTCCTGTTGGAAGACCCATGACCTGCGACTGAGACCAAGCTTTCTGACACTAGGCAGCACATTTCTCTCCAGAATGCCTTGATAGTCTTCAGATTTCATCGTACCTTGCACACTTTCAAGACACCCTGTGCCAGATGCAGCAAAGCAGCCCCAAAACATTACTGAGCCTCCTCCATGTTTCACCGTAGGGACAGTGTTCTTTTCTTCGTATGCTTGGTTTTTGAGTCTATGAACATAGAGTTGATGTGCCTTACCAAAAAGCTCCAGTTTGGTCTCATCTGTCCAAAGGACATTCTCCCAGAAGCTTTGTGGCTTGTCAACATGCATTTTTGCAAATTCCAGTCTGGCTTTTTTATGAGTTTTTTTCAGCAGTGGTGTCCTCCTTGGTCGTCTCCCATGAAGTCCACTTTGGCTCAAACAACGACGAATGGTGCGATCTGACACTGATGTACCTTGGCCTTGGAGTTCACCTTTAATTTCTTTGGAGGTTGCTCTGGGCTCTTTGGATACAATTCCAACGATCCGTCTCTTCAATTTGTCATCAATTTTCCTCTTGCGGCCACGTCCAGGGAGGTTGGCTACTGTCCCGTGGGTCTTGAACTTCTGAATAATATGAGCCACTGTTGTCACAGGAACTTCAAGCTGTTTAGAGATGGTCTTATAGCCTTTACCTTTAAGATGTTTGTCTATCATTTTTTTTCGGATGTCCTGGGACAATTCTCTCCTTCGCTTTCTGTTGTCCATGTTCAGTGTGGTACACACCTTTTCACCAAACAGCAGGGTGACTACTTGTCTCCCTTTAAATAGGCAGACTGACTGATTATGAGTTTGGAAACACCTGTGATGTCAATTAAATGACACACCTGAGTTAATCATGTCACTCTGGTCAAATAGTTTTCAATCTTTTATAGAGGTACCATCATTTTTGTCCAGGCCTGTTTCATTAGTTTGTTTTTTTAAATAATTATGTTAATCAACAATTCAAAAGTGATGGCTGTTTTTGATTATTTAATTTTCAATAAATTTTTATTTATTGTTACTTTTGTGAGTTTCAAGTGATTTCAGTGAGAATTGTGGGTTTTTCCTTCTTTAACTGAGGGGTACCAACAATTTTGTCCACGTGTGTAAAACACAGATACAATGTGGAACCTCATGTTAAGTCTAATTTAAGTAAAAAACAGAGATCCCTGTGTGCACAGTTAAGCTCAGGAGCATTAGCGTTAGTTTTAGAGACTGGGGGGTTTAATGCTGCTCCAGAGAAGGAAAGACTTTGTGTGCTGTGTAATTTAGGTGAAGTTGAGAATGAGGTTCATTTTGTGTTTTACTGTCCTGTATATGAAGATGTAAGAGAGGTACTTTTCAGTAAGATGTCCTCTGTTTATTTTGATTTCTTTTGGTTGATGACCATGAAAAGCTCGAGTTATGTTTTAGAGGAAGAACCTTTTTCATGGAAGAATTTCTTTGCCAGGACTGGGATAAAAGGCAACATGTTTTGTTTAAGGACTGAGCAGGAGAATACTGTGTGTTTTGGATGTGTTGCTGCAATGCAAGTATATTGGTGTCTTGTAAACCCATGAGGGTTGGGTTGTCACAAAATGTCGTAAATACATTTTCTTCTCAGATTAAGTCTTCTGTCTCAGTTTTAGGTTCCAATCAGTGAAAAATATACACCGTTAAAAATAATAGTTGCAGCAGTCTCACGAATAGAAAATAGAAGAGTCTTGGAGCATTCTTCAGATTCAAAAATAAAAGTGTTTCTTCCATGTGCACAGGTCCAAACACTGATGAGATGCCCTGGAGCTGTCTGACTCTGCCCTCTGATGCCCGGTCTTTTATACTGTTTTGCTCTGGTGTGTGTAGTTCTCTATACCTCAAGGCCGTCCTTCTTTTATCATAAAACTCATAAATCTGTCACTTTTACCTTCCCTACTCCTTTGTTAAGGGTGTCTTAAATGCTGGTAACTGCTGGGTACTCTGGAGTGTTGTACTGAGGGGATTCCTCTTGTCCTGGCTCCCTGCCCCTCCAATCATTATCCTCTGCAACTTTATGGAAGATACATTTAGGACAACAACAGGTGTTATTAAGTTAATGCCAGGGCATCTCATCCTTCTATGGACACAGAAGTTTTACACACCTGGCCTTGAGCACTTCAGCTTCCTAGTGGCCGCCTCAGCTGTTGGCTGTGCGCCCAGACTGCCTGTTCATACACACAATGCAGTCAGTATTCTGCTCTGCACACACATACTGCTCTTCTCGTGTGTGCGGCCTTTGACACTTCTAACCTTATACCTGAAGGTTTTATGCTTTATTTGACACAACAAAATGAAATTATGAAGACTCCAGGAAGAATAGCTGCTGCTTTGCAAAAGCTAATAGGAGATCTTAATAAAACAAACAAACAAACAAACTTATGATAAGTTCTTTACATGTGGGCAATGTGTCTTTATTAGTTAAAAGACAGGACATTGTAATTGTAAGATGTCATTGATTTACACCTGCATTTTGTGCTTCATGGCGCCAGGTGTGCTGTTTGCATGTTGGACATTGTTTTACACAGACACCACCGAAGAAGAAAGGTGCAGCAGGTGCTGCACGTTGCTGTTCTCCCGTGTTTTCCCGACCACGGTCAGGAAGCGGACAGCAGCAAAGGTTAACAATAGATATGGTCAGTAACTACACAAATATGTTAAGAGCTCAGATAACGACACAATGTAACGAATAAATACAATAACATATAGGCCTACGCCGTTTGGTTTAGCCCGTGGAAGCGTCCCGAGCAAACACCATAGCAACAGTGGAAAACGTAACTATGTAACGATTCCATTCCAAGACGTTAAAGATTCATCGTAATAACAAACCAAAGATCATACACAAGGACTGAACGAATATTGTGAAATTAAAATGTATATTTTTCGCTAGAAATGTCACCAAAATGCTTTTTTAAGTCCAAACTGTCTTGAAATAATGCATTTTCCATTGAGAATGAAAGGAAAGGCTGCCATGTTTTCATTTTGAGAGGCCCGCAGCAAGCAGTCACGTGACCTGTCATCAGGCCAATAGAAAATAATAGGGAGAAAAAACGTAAACATTTTACAATTTTCAGACCTTTATTGTGAGACTGTTACGTTTTGTTCTGTGGACAAATGTAGGTATTTCACGTTTGGCCATGAGACTGGGTTACCCATGGTGGCGGTGGGGTTATGGTATGGACAGGCGTCTGTTATGGACCAAGAACACAGGTGCATTTTATTGATGGCATTTTGAATGCACAGAGATACTGTGACCAGATCCTGAGGCCCGTTGTTGTGCCGTACATCCAAGAACATCACCTCATGTTGCAGCAGGATAATGCACGGCCCCATGCTGCAAGGATCTGTACACAATTGTTTGAAGCTGAAAACATCCCAGTTCTTGCATGGCCAGCAAACTCACCGGACATGTCACCCATTGAGCATGTTTAGGATGCTCTGGATCGGCGTATACGACAGCGTGTAGCAGTTCCCGCCAATATCCAGCAACTTCACACAGAGATTAAAGAGGAGTGGACCCCCCAATAAAACAAAACTGCACCTTTCAGAGTGTCCTTTTATTGTGGGCAGTCTAAGGCACACCTGTGCACTAATCATGGTGTCTAATCAGCATCTTGATATGGAACACCTGTGAGGTGGGATGGATTATCTCAGCAAAGGAGAAGTGCTCACTGTCACACATTTAGACAGATTTGTGAAGCATATTTGAGAGAAATGGTGATATTGTGTATGTGGTAAAAGTTTTAGATCTTTGAGTTCATCTCATAAATAATGGGAGCAAAAACAAAAGTGTTGCGTTTATATTTTTGTTGAGTGTATGTAGCGGGCGGCAGGAATTGATGGGACTCAGAAACACCCCCACAGTTTAATCAGTTGTTCCTTGAATCATTTCTCATGGATAAGTCCTGATAAGTCCTCAGAGGTGGATTTGTATAGGATCACAATCAGCTGATGTAGTGTTCACTGGTTGTCATGGTTACAGTGACGCTGTGCTGCTATCTGGCAACGATACAGAAATCTTTAACCAATCCGTGGATCCAGACTATTAGAGTAATGTTGCTGACAGACAGACAGACATCGATTGTCACATAACTCCAGCATTCCTTGACAGAGCAACTTCAGTTTAGATTCCATATTAAATTCAGGTTCCACAGCAAAAAACTTCTGACCTCATGCAGCTCCAGATCATCATACCTACACCTCAGTGCTTCACCGTCAGGGCCATCCGTCCACTGTGGTAGTCTTGGTCAGGTTCTCACCAAACATCTGGACTCCATCTGAGACCAAGTCTTTGATCTTCATCTGACCACAGAATGTTCTCCAGCATCCATCAGGCTTCTTCTCATGTTCTTCAGCAAACTTTCATCTGGAAGCTCAGATTAGTGGCACTGTGACTCCTTCTAGACCTCCTGATTAGTGGTACTATGGCTCCTTCTAGACCTCCTGATTAGTGGAACTATGACTCCTTCTAGACCTCCTGATTAGTGGAACTATGACTCCTTCTAGACCTCCTGATTAGTGGAACTATGACTCCTTCTAGACCTCCTGATTAGTGGAACTATGACTCCTTCTAGACCTGTGGTGTTTCAACACAGGGCTTGTAGTCTGTAGTGCTGCAGCATAGTGTAGTGTAGTCTGCTTGTCTTTCTCGCTTCCAGCTGCAGTCATCACCTAACCCCTTTAGGGTGAAAAGAAGGGCCGAGTGCGTAAGCCCCTTCCTGGTGACTTTTACGGCTCTACCGGTCAAGACTCCTACAGTGCCTCCTCATGGCACACCATAGTAATTGGATACCTTGCGGCCCCAGGCTAAACTGTGGGGGATCTCGGAGCAATCTGGAGCCCCAGAGGTACAGTGTGCAGGCCCATCGGTGTATGGACACGACCTGGCACTTGCCAATCCAGATCCCAACTATGGGGAAATAGTGGTACAGTGGGACCTAAACCCACTTGCTGACCCGGCAGCAGGAGTCGACAGTTGTACGGTTGTGGCAGCCACATCATAATGTTCCCCTGGCACCCTACAGCATTTTTGACAAGTGAAGGAACCCATAAGAGTCAACGGTTGACAAATACCAGATCCAGTTAGGAGATCACTGCGGGGCAACCTTCCTTTACCCTGGCTGTCATGCAACTTGCATTCCGCCAGAACTAGGTACTGGCTCGGTCCACAGATGAGTCTTTGTCATGGGCAAGCATTTACTCATTACCTTGTTGCCCTGGCATTCAACGTCATCTTGTAGATGGACAGCTCTTTACAAATTCAGCGACCAGCAAATCGGGAGTCTTTAACCAATAAGACTGTCGTTGCTCGGCAGGGTTCGCGTGCAAAACAGGCACGACCAGGTCGTCATCCCGCTACTGCTACATTAATTCTAGCAACCTGGAATGTCAGCTCTATGGGCATTAATTTGGACCTCATAAACCCAAAGCCTCGTAAATCTGCCATTACCAACACAGAACTCAGCCGTCTTGGCGTCGATATCGCAGCTCTCAGCGAGACTTGGCTTACTGGAGATGGTCAGATCTGGGAATCTGAATACACCATATTCTGGACTGGCTATCCAGATGGAGAGAGACCAATGCACGGTGTGGGTTTTGCAGTTCGGAACAGATTACTGGACTGTATCACACAGCCTATCCCCATATCTCCCTGCCTGTCCACCCTCCATATGAGCTCTGAAGCAGGCTGCACCACGTTTCTGTGTGCCTATGCTCCCCCGTTATGCTCTACTGCGGATGACAAGGATGATTTCTATAATCTTCTGGAGGACACCTTACGTAATACTCCAAACAGAGACAACGTTGTTATTCTTGGCGATTTTAATGCAAGAATCGGGTCTGACAACGAAGCGTGGCAAAATGTGATAGGCTCCCACGGCACAGGGAATCTAAATGAAAATGGACAGCACCTCCTGGAGTTCTGTGCCAGAAACAATCTCTGTATTCCATCTTCTTTCTACTCCGGTAAACCTCGCTCCAAGGTTACATGGAAACACCCTCGCTCTGGACATTGGCATCAACTTGACCATATCATCACCAGAAGGAGGCAATTGAGTGACGTCATGAACTGCCGCAGTATGCATTCAGCAGATTGCGATACAGATCATGCCCTCGTACGCTGTAAAATCAAGCTGCAGCCAAAGAAATTCGACACAGCTCAGCCCAAACCAACAGCTCGGGTCGACATTTCCCATGCCTCTGACACAACCTGTGTCTCTACCTATCAGCAGCTTTTGATGGATAAATTCAATTCTAATCATAGGCGTCAGTTTAGGGGGGGACGGTGGGGACGTGTCCCCCCCACTTTTTGTCAGGGGTCATTTTGTCTCCAACACATTCAAATTCTTCACATGTAAGCCGTTGTAAACCCAGTTATTTTCAGTAGTATAGAAAATTCCGACGCTCCTGAACGCACCATCCGCACTCGGCCGAGAGTTGCACAGACACGCAGCACACCTTCGTGAGGTTAAAACAAAAAACAAAAAAACGCGCAGATGCTAAATTTGCGCCTGTGCCAACTGGAAGCTCCGACCAGAGGCGTGCTGGGACAAAATTTCGGCCCACGAGAATTAGTACAACAGCGGCCCACAGACCCCTCTACCCGCATGTACCGATAGCTCTACAGCTTGAGCCTCTGCCTTTGGTGCGGTGGTTGTGAGTTCGAGCCCAGGTTGTGGCATTTTGCCGCCGTTCTTCGACATTTTCTCAAAGTGCTGTGGTCTCCACCCCCCCCCCCACTTTTAAAAACAAACTGACGCCCTTGATTCTAATCCACCAGCAACAGACCCTCAGCAAGCCTGGTCTAACATCAAGTCCACAGTCACCGAGTCAGCTCTAAGCTCTTTCAGCAAAAGGCGGCGTACTCAACCCGATTGGTTTCTTGACTCTGCTCACTCCAGCCATTGAAGCCAAGCGCACAGCCAAGATCCTTGTCGGTCAGTGCGGCACCAGAACGTCAGTTGCAAAACTCAGACGTGCCAAGAGTGACGCTCAACATCTAACCCGCACTGCCTTACAGACGTACTGGCTAAACCTTAGCATCCGCATTGAGAAATGTGCTGCAACTGGCAATATAAGAGGTGTGTATAGTGGCATTAAAGAAGCCTTGGGACCAACCGCCAAGAAAACTGCACCGCTGCTCGCTGTAGACGGGTCTCTGATCAACGATCTACCTTCACAACTGGACCGCTGGGTGGAACATTACAGTTCACTTTATGCCAACGCGGTCGATGTCAACATCAGTGCTATCAACGAGACCATACCACAGCTCTCTGTCATGGATGAGCTTGACAATCCAATAACCTTGAAAGAAGTCCAGTTGGCTATCAAAGCTCTCAAGAACAACAAGGCTCCTGGAGCTGACGGCATCACATCAGAACTACTAAAATATGGTGGAGGAGCTCTGGAATCTGAACTCCTGTCCCTCTTTCTACTATGCTGGGAAAAACAGCTCCTTCCTCAAGATCTGAAAGATGCCAACTTTATCAATTTGTATAAAAACAAAGGAGATCGCCAAAACTGCAACAACTATAGAGGCATCTCACCGTTGAGCATCGTTGGGAAGACGTTGGCACGGGCTATCCTGCCTAGACTCCAACTAGTAGCCGACCGTGTCCTTCCTGAGAGTCAGTGTGGTTTCAGATCTGGCCGCTGCACATCAGACATGGTATTCTGTATTCACCGACTCCAGGAGAAATGCATTGAGCAACAAAAGCCACTCTACATGGTTTTCATTGACCTAACAAAAGCCTTCGACTATGTCAGCTGACAGGGACTGTTCAACATTCTTCAACGCATTGGTTGCCCTCAGACTCTACTCGCTATCATTATGGCTTTTCATGATGATATGCAAGCCACAATCCAGTTTGAAAACACCAGATCAAAGGAGTTCAACATTCGCTGCGGAGTCAAACAAGGATGCATCCTAGCTCCCACTCTGTTTGGCATCTTCTTCTCAGTCCTGATTAGGCGTGCCTTCCAAGTACCCTCTGGTGTATTGCTCCACACACACAGAGATGGGAAGCTTTTCAACTTGTCACGCCTCAGAGCCAAAACCAAGATCTCCAAGGTGCTGATACGCGAATTCCTGTACGCAGATGATGCGGCCTTTGTCTCGCACTCCCAAGACGAGATCCAGAGTATGTGTAACTCCTTTTCTGCAGCCTGCAAAAAGTTTGGTATGATAATCAGTCTCAGCAAGACAGTAGTGCTTGGTCAAAACACCCTGTCAGCTCCTCATATCCAAATAGATGAGACTCCCCTCTCAGTAGTAGAAAATTTCTGTTATCTGGGCTCCACCATCTCCAACAAATTCTGTTTGGACATTGAGCTGAACACCCGAATTGGAAAAGCCGCAACTACTTTTGGTCGACTCAGTCCTCGTGTATGGAACAACAAAAGCTTGTCCGTAAAAGTCAAAGTCAAGGTATACGAAGCCTGTGTCCTTAGCGTTCTCCTTTATGGTAGTGAAACTTGGGCTACCTACCGCAAGCAAGAACACCGCCTGAACGCCTTCCATTTCAGATGCCTTCGTTCCATCCTTGGTATATCATGGAAGGACCGGGTACCAAACACAGATGTACTCACGATGACTGGCAGTCTGGACATGTAAACCATCATCAGTGTCCGTCGACTACGCTGGGCAGGCCATGTACACCGCATGGATAAAGACCGTCTTCCCAACCAGATCATGTATGGGGAATTGGCACATGCTCCTCGACCACAAGGAAGACCAAAGCTGCGATACAAGGATGTTCTCAAACGTGACCTTGTTGCCTTCAACATCCCAACACACTCCTGGGAAGCTGCTGCCTCAGACCGAGACACCTGGAGGCAAATCATCAAACATGGGACCCTCACAGCATCAAACTGCTATATCTCCTTTTGCGAAGAGCACCGTGCGAAGAAGTCGTCGACTCCATCGTCGTCTACAACGGGATAGGCCAATGATGATGATGATGACTCCTTGTAGACCTCCTGATTAGTGGTACTATGACTCCTTCTAGACCTCCCGATTAGTGGTACTATGACTCCTTCTCGACCTCCTGATTAGTGGAACTATGACTCCTCTAGACCTCCTGATTAGTGGAACTATGACTCCTTCTACACCTCCTGATTAGTGGTACTATGACTCATTCTGTTCAGTTCTTCTCCATGTGGAGCCATGATGCAGACATACATAGACCCAGTCCATAGGTCCAGAACTGAGACAGTTCTGCTCCTTTTAGAACCATGTTCATATCATGTTCTGACCTTCTGTATTTGTCCTAGTCTCAGTTCAGCTGTTACATCATCATCATATTTACTGTCAGCGTCCAATCACAGCTCAGCTCTCATTCTAGTCCGAGTCCAGAACCAGAACCTCGTCAAAGAGCCACAGGTGAGACATAAAAATCTGAAGGAATGTCACAAAAGGAGACAGTACGTTTCTTCTTCTGTGGTGTTTGTTCACGTTTAAAGGCTGCAAACATTTGAGTCTTTTCAGAAACATTTGTGTCATCTTGGAAAAGCTTCACTCTCATTATGATGGTGGTGAATATGAACACATTATCAATTAATAAATCAATCAACGGATAATCATCTTCTCTGTTTTCTGAACGTTCTGACAGTGAATCCAGTGGAATCAGTCTGATTAACAAGCTGCTGTTTTCATTTTCAGACTGGACAGTTTTCCTGTCTGATCCACAGACTGACTGATGGACTCACTGACTCACAGACTTATTGATCGATGGATTCATTGATCATGGAATCAGCTGGTAACAGAAGCTCAGAGCTCAGGATCATTTTTCACATTAATTTCATTCTGCTTCAGATACAAAACATCACATTCAAGCTCACAATAAATACAACAAAACGGTGTCACTGTGTGGACAATTACTCTGTGTTCTATGTACGATGTGTTCTATGTACTGCGTGTACTCAGTACTCTGTGTACTCTGTACTGTGTGTTCTATGTACAGCGTGTACTCCAACACGTCCTGCGTTGCTGCCATCAGGCGGCTCTAGGGCTGTAGTACGGCAGAGCTCTGATGAAGGCGTCCAGTCGGCTGCTGAACAGTTCACTGTCCAGACTGGGAGTCAACAAACAAACTGGATTCTTCACAATCAGCTCTACGTACAGCTGGAACGGAAAAACACATCAGTCAGGACACGTGAGAGTCATTAAGGACACGTTAGAATCAATAAGGACACGTTAACAATCACTCAAGACACATTAGAGTCAGTGTGTGTGTGTGTGTGTGTGTGTGTGTGTGTGTGTGTGTGTGTGTGTGTGTGCGTGTCGCTCTCTATGTGTCCTTTATGTTGCTGTAGATGTGCTGCAGTGTCTCTATGTGTCTATGTGTCCATGTGTCCCTTACATTGCTGTAGATGTGCTGCAGTGTCTCTCTAGCGTTGCTCACTGACAGATCAGTGTTCATGACAAACTTCAGTCCACTGGGAGTCTCATAGTAGTGGAGACGATACCTGCTGGTCTGGAAGGACAGAAAGCCCTCCTTCCTGAGGACAGATGGGCTGCTAAGGACCATAGACAGGCAGACAGACAGACAGACAGACAGACAGACAGACAGACAGACAGGTGTAGTGAAGGATACATGTCCAGAGGAGACATCTTGCTGACGAAGGAGCGGATGGAGAACAGCATCCCATACATCAGTTTATACTCCTGGAGACACACACAGGTCAACATGAGGCTGAGTCTGAAGGTGTGTGTGTACATGTGTATAAGTGTGTCTAAATGTGTGTGTTTTGTGTTCACCTCGTCCTTGGAGATCCCCGCCTGCTTCTTACGGTTCCATTCATTATAATACAAACAGTTTCCATTACGGTCAAAGATGTACAAGTTATGAACCGTCATCTGAAACACAACAAACACTAATAATCACTGTTCACACCATGATAACTGCATCTGTGTGTTACTCTGTGGATTTACTGATCAGCTGTTTGCTCTAAAATATCAGAAAACAGCAAAAATGTGGATCAGAGTTTAATCCAATGTCTTCAGTTTACTGTCACAGAGGGAAAAAAAACGAAAATATTCACAGAAGAAGGTGAAATCAGAGAATTCAGACGTTTCTACTTTAAAAATACTCAAATCAATTAATCAGTTATATAAACAGCAGACAGCTCAGTGGTCCATCTGCTCTACTGGACTTTAATAAAACTTCTATTTCAGTCCAACATGAGTCACTGGACTGTCAGTTCAAGGTGTTTTTGAGCTCAGACAGACGATACTTAATTCTGTCCAACACAAAATAAAAACTGGACAGACATTTGAGGCACTTTTGTGTTAATTCTGTGTCTCTTAAAATCTGTTCTCCAGCGTTCTTCCACTATATTTAATGCAGTTTCAATAAATACCAGGTGTCCACCGCATTAACAGCAGCTCCTCTACAATCCTCAGAGCCTGTATGTATTTTAAATCACCTGTATGATGTTTCTAGTGTGGTTGTAAATGTCTGAATTTAAACTCTTTTCAATAAATTCCGTTTTTCCTCTGAATTTAATCAACACGGGACGGAGAGTAAAGGAGCAGATAATTATCTAAAACATGTTTAAAGTGAACCCGTTTTATTTGACTCGTGTAATCAAAGCATTATAGCCACAAATATGGCATTAAAACGAGAATTAAATCTTTAAAATGTTGTTTTTAAAATATATTTTAGCTTTCGGCTGCAGTGCTTACCTTCTCTTCCTGTTCCTCTTAGGACCCCGCTGCAGACCTGTCCGCCTACATGCCTGACTAAAACTACTTTACGGAGTTTTATGAAGTTATATTCAAATTTCCGAAGACATAAAGAATAATTTAATATCATAAGTGTGTTTGGGGTTTAATCCTCAGCCTATAACTCCTCTGGTTTTATGAATCCAGCGGACCACAGCGGCAGGTAGCGGACAGCTCAGCTCCTGTTCAACAAATAGAGACAAGATGGCGGCTGCAGCAGCGATGATGATGAACTTCTCGCAGCAGATTTTCTCTAAAAACGATCTGACTCCGGACTGGACCAGCCAGGAAGTCAGCACCGGGGTGAGTACAGGGGCTGCCGGACCCGGTTCTCTCCAGGTGGAGGGGTTTTAATTAGCTCAAAGTGGCTGAATGAGACAGCAGTTCTGCATCAGCTAACGGCGGCTAACTTTAGCACCGACAGATAGATAAACTATTCACTGTCTGTTAGGTTCTAAATGAAGTTATGACCGGAGAGACACTGAACCGGGTCGAACCGAGCTGGACTGAGCTTCTGTGGAAGCTTAACCTGTTCTTTAAAGGGGCTTGAGTCACCGTGGTCAGGCGGGATGGCTGGCTAGCTAACCGTAGCTAATGCTGATAGTTCTATTATCGGACAGATGGTCTGTAGAATGATGGATGTCCGATAATGAGCTCATCCAGTGAAACGTTAAGCTTAATGGGTTGAGACGAGGAGGAACATGAAGCTCAGTGATCCAGGGAGATGGTTGGAGATACCTCAGAGTTACATTACTGTTAGCTGCTGATGTAAACAGAATGCCCAGTGTGATGCTAACCCTGTCTTTCTGTCTGTCTGTCTTCCCCCCGTCTGTCTGTCTTCCCCCCGTCTGTCTGTCTTCCCCCTGTCTGTCTTCCTTCCACCTGTCTGTCCATCAGACCACCATCATGGCAGTGGAGTATGATGGAGGAGTTGTGATTGGAGCTGACTCTCGTACGACTACAGGGTGAGAAAATCCTCCAGTCTGTAATGCTGATAGTACTGGATGTAGTGAACCCGTCTGTCTCTAAGCTGTCTGTCTGTCTCTACGCTGTCTGTCTCTAAGCTGTCTGTCTCTACGCTGTCTGTCTCTAAACTGTCTGTCTGTCTCTAAGCTGTCTGTCTGTCTCTACGCTGTCTGTCTCTACGCTGTCTGTCTGTCTCTACGCTGTCTGTCTGTCTCTACGCTGTCTGTCTGTCTCTACGCTGTCTGTCTGTCTCTACGCTGTCTGTCTGTCTCTAAGCTGTCTGTCTGTCTCTAAGCTGTCTGTCTGTCTCTAAGCTGTCTGTCTGTCTCTACGCTGTCTGTCTCTAAGCTGTCTGTCTGTCTGTCTCTAAGCTGTCTGTCTGTCTCTAAGCTGTCTGTCTGTCTCTAAGCTGTCTGTCTCTAAGCTGTCTGTCTCTAAGCTGTCTGTCTGTCTCTACGCTGTCTGTCTCTACGCTGTCTGTCTCTACGCTGTCTGTCTGTCTCTAAGCTGTCTGTCTGTCTCTAAGCTGTCTGTCTGTCTCTAAGCTGTCTGTCTGTCTCTACGCTGTCTGTCTCTACGCTGTCTGTCTCTACGCTGTCTGTCTCTACGCTGTCTGTTTGTAAGCTGTCTGTCTGTCTCTAAGCTGTCTGTCTGTCTCTAAGCTGTCTGTCTGTCTCTAAGCTGTCTGTCTGACTCTAAGCTGTCTGTCTGTCTCTAAGCTGTCTGTTTCTAAGCTGTCTGTCTGTCTCTAAGCTGTCTGTCTGTCTCTAAGCTGTCTGTCTCTAAGCTGTCTGTCTCTAAGCTGTCTGTCTCTAAACTGTCTGTCTCTAAGCTGTCTGTCTGTCTCTAAGCTGTCTGTCTCTAAGCTGTCTGTCTCTAAGCTGTCTGTCTCTAAACTGTCTGTCTCTAAACTGTCTGTCTGTCTCTAAACTGTCTGTCTCTAAACTGTCTGTCTGTCTCTAAACTGTCTGTCTGTCTCTAAGCTGTCTGTCAGCTGTCTGTCAGCTGTCTGTCTGTCTCTACGCTGTCTGTCTGTCTCTAAGCTGTCTGTCTCTAAGCTGTCTGTCTGTCTCTAAGCTGTCTGTCTGTCTCTAAGCTGTCTGTCTCTAAGCTGTCTGTCTGTCTCTAAGCTGTCTGTCTGTCTCTAAGCTGTCTGTCTGTCTCTAAGCTGTCTGTCTGTCTCTAAGCTGTCTGTCTGTCTCTAAGCTGTCTGTCTCTAAGCTGTCTGTCTCTAAACTGTCTGTCTCTAAGCTGTCTGTCTGTCTCTAAGCTGTCTGTCTGTCTCTAAGCTGTCTGTCAGCTGTCTGTCAGCTGTCTGTCAGCTGTCTGTCAGCTGTCTGTCAGCTGTCTGTCAGCTGTCTGTCTGTCTCTAAGCTGTCTGTCTGTCTCTAAGCTGTCTGTCAGCTGTCTGTCAGCTGTCTGTCAGCTGTCTGTCAGCTGTCTGTCAGCTGTCTGTCAGCTGTCTGTCAGCTGTCTGTCTGTCTCTACGCTGTCTGTCAGCTGTCTCTAAGCTGTCTGTCTGTCTCTACGCTGTCTGTCTCTAAGCTGTCTGTCTGTCTCTAAGCTGTCTGTCTGTCTCTAAGCTGTCTGTCTGTCTCTAAGCTGTCTGTCTGTCTCTAAGCTGTCTGTCTGTCTCTAAACTGTCTGTCTGTCTCTAAACTGTCTGTCTCTAAGCTGTCTGTCTCTAAGCTGTCTGTCTCTAAACTGTCTGTCTCTAAACTGTCTGTCTCTAAACTGTCTGTCTCTAAGCTGTCTTTCTGTCTCTAAGCTGTCTGTCTGTCTGTGTCTAAACTGTCTGTCTGTGTCTGTCTGTCTGTCTCTAAGCTGTCTGTCTCTAAACTGTCTGTCTGTCTCTAAGCTGTCTTTCTGTCTCTAATCTGTCTGTCTGTCTGTGTCTAAGCTGTCTGTCTGTCTCTAAGCTGTCTGTCTCTAAACTGTCTGTCTGTCTCTAAGCTCTCTCTCTGTCTGTGTGTCAGAGCTTACATTGCCAACAGAGTGACGGACAAACTGACTCCGATCCACGACCGGATCTTCTGCTGCAGGTCAGTTCACCTCTGAAACTCTGAGAACATCCAGCTACAGTAAAGTTTATTATTTGTTTACTGTACGTTTTAATGTGTCAGTACTCTTATCAAGGTCTAATGTGGCCTACAGCTGGTTGATAGAACACTTCAAGGACTGTTTGAGGAACTCAGACTGTTATCGGGAACTTTTCAGATCTTTGAAACTGTCATAGAAAAACTGACCAGACACCTGAATCAAGAAGCACACAGAGAACTTTTACTTGTACAAGGGCAGAGCACCGTGCACTAGAACACCGCCGTGCAGACTGCAAATGACTCTGCCCAAGGAAGCTTTATATCATGGTACAAACTAGGGCTGCACGATTTTGGGAAAAAACCTAATTGCGATTTTTCTGACTAAAATTGCGATTGCGGTTCGATTTGCGATTTTTTATTTTTTATTTTATACTTTCAAATGCATAAAACTGCAAATTATGATTGGGGAAAAAAGACAAGCTGACACATAAAAACAATACACAAATAATCTGCAGTTTCCAAAATACTTGTGTTTACATGGCAGCAGCGCCCTCTTCTGGAGAACAGAATTTTTTTTATGGAGGCTCAAGAGCTGTTGTTTGACAAACTGTCAGTTTATTTAAAAGAAAAAAAATAACAATCTTAAACAATCTTCATCAAACTTGAACATCAAAAATAAGTAACAGACCACCATCTCTTATTCTGTTGTGTAAACAACAAAAATGATTAATTGCACACATTTTGTAAAAGTAGAAAAGCTGCCTTGCATGTAACATATACAATAATAAGCTATTCAGTGTAATTTCTCACTGGCATAAAAATATAATATGAAATGACAAAGGCAGAGTAAAAAAAAAAAGTTACTGAAACATAAACAACCCCTTTGTGATAAATATTTGTGCTATAAATCAAGTATAAACTATTGCACAGGTTTTAGCAAAACAAACTATCTTCACACAATATAAACTGGCATATCTTTACCAGAATTAAACTTGTCATAACAAAAAGTAATAAAACTAATAATTACAAAACAAAATAAGTCTGAAGTCAACTCACTGCAACTGAATAAACATAAAACTTGCCTGTATATTGCACACACTTTAAATTAAAATAATCAAAAACAAGAACAAAAGCTGCCTTTAGCAAAATAAGAAAGTGCAAAATTGAGAACTTTGTGTCACAGTGCTATTTTCTTAAAGGTTTTTGGCTAAAAATACCAACATGTCCACTATTGTGGGCTTCAGGTAGCCACGCTCGCAAGACACAATGTTGCCACTGGCACTGAAAAGACGCTATGAGGGCGAGCTCGTTGCAGGCACACACAAATACTTACGGGCCAGTCTGCTTAGTATTGGGAAATTCACACTGTGAATTTTCCACCAAGCCAAGGGGTCGCTTTCTCCAGCAATAACTGGAGCCATCAAATAGCTGTTAAGTTCTGCTTCAATGAGATCCTCCACCTGCACAGCAACGGAGGGCGTCCGTTTAGTTAGGAGACTGCCCAGTGAGCGCAAGCCCTTCTTCTCCATTGCCCCTGTGTCGCTACTGACTTGAGGTCTTCTCTCCTGTAAAACATAAAACAGTAATGCATTAATTCTTCTGTGAATATTTTGAAATACAAATAAATAAGGAGACTATTACCATTTGCGCAACCTCCTCCATCTCTGCCCTCACTCGTTCCTTAATATGCATCACATTCTCTGGACTGGTGATGTAATCTTTTTTAAATCTGGGATCCGGAAGGGATGCGACATCCAGCAGCTCCTGTGTGGCTGGGTCACTGTAGTGTTTCTCCAAATAGGCTAAGATTTTTGACTTAATGGTTTTGGTCAAGTCAGTGTCTTCTTCTTTGGCTGCCAGAGTTGTGCTTTTTAACAGATGGAGGACAGGTTTGAGGTATGAAACACTGACGTACTCTTCCCCTGATAGGATGTCTGTAAACTCTTGGAGAGGTTTGAGGGCACTGTTTATGGATTCAAGGACCTCTATGTCCTGCCATGTAGGTACCAGGTGTCTTGTTTTTCTGTCTTGTGATAATACTTGGTTCAGTGCTTTGTTTTGTTCTATGACTCGGTCTACCGTCTTTTGTCTTGAACCCCACCTGGTTTGGCACTCAGTGATCAGTGTATGCTCAGGTAGGTTGAGTTCTTTCTGGGCGTCTGTCAATTTTGTCTTCTTTTTCCAGCTGTGGGAAAAATGTCCCACCAGTTCTTTGCAAAGCTTCGTAGCTCGTGTGACCCGTGGTTCATTTTTTACAGCATTTTCTGAAGAAAAGAGAACACAGATCTTTGAGATTGACAAATAGTTGAACGCAATAAAAAAACAAAAGAAACTCTCAAAGAAATCCTAATTATTAACTGCAAATACAGTGCCTTGTGAAAGTATTCGGCCCCCTTGAACTTTTCAACCTTTCACCACATTTCAGGCTTCGAACATAAAGATATAAAATTTTAATTTTTTGTCAAGAATCAACAACAATTGGGACACAATCATAAAGTGGAATTAAATTTATTGGACATTTTAAACTTTTTTAACAAATAAAAAACTGAAAAGTGGGGCGTCCTATATTATTGGGCCCCTTTACTTTCAGTGCAGCAAACTCACTCCAGAAGTTCAGTGAGGATCTCTGAATGATCCAATGTTGTCCTAAATGACTGATGATGATAAATAGAATCCACCTGTGTGTAATCAAGTCTCCGTATAAATGCACCTGCTCTGTGATAGTCTCAGGGTTCTGTTTAAAGTGCAGAGAGCATCATGAAGACCAAGGAACACACCAGGCAGGTCCCAGATACTGTTGTGGAGAAGTTTAAAGCCGGATTTGGATACAAAAAGATTTCCCAAGCTTTAAACATCTCAAGGAGCACTGTGCAAGCAATCATATTGAAATGGAAGGAGTATCAGACCACTGCAAATCTACCAAGACCCGGCCGTCCCTCTAAACTTTCACCTCCAACAAGGAGAAGACTGATCAGAGATGCAGCCAAGAGGCCCATGATCACTCTGGATGAACTGCAGAGATCTACAGCTGAGGTGGGAGAGTCTGTCCATAGGACAACAATCAGTCGTACACTGCACAAATCTGGCCTTTATGGAAGAGTGGCAAGAAGAAAGCCATTTCTCAAAGATATCCATAAAAAGTCTGGTTTGAAGTTTGCCACAAGCCACCTGGGAGACACACCAAACATGGAAGAAGGTGCTCTGGTCAGATGAAACCAAAATCCAACTTTTTGGCCACAATGCAAAACCATATGTTTGGCGTAAAAGCAACACAGCTCATCACCCTGAACACACCATCCCCACTGTCAAACATGGTGGTGGCAGCCTCATGGTTTGGGCCTGCTTTTCTTCAGCAGGGACAGGGAAGATGGTTCAAATTGATGGGAAGATGAATGGAGCCAAATACAGGAGCATTCTGGAAGAAAACCTGTTGGAGTCTGCAAAAGACCTGAGACTGGGATGGAGATTTATCTTCCAACAGGACAACGATCCAAAACATAAAGCCCAATCTACAATGGAATGGTTCACAAATAAACGTATCCAGGTGTTAGAATGGCCAAGTCAAAGTCCAGACCTGAATCCAATCCAGAATCTGTGGGCAGAGCTGAAGACTGCTGTTCACAAACGCTCTCCATCCAACCTCACTGAGCTCCAGCTGTTTTGCAAGGAAGAATGGGCAAGAATTTCAGTCTCTGGATGTGCAAAACTGATAGAGACGTACCCCAAGCGACTTGCAGCTGTAACTGCAGCAAAAGGTGGCGCTACAAAGTATTAATGCAAGGGGGCCCAATAATATTGCACACCCCACTTTTCAGGTTTTTTTTAGAGATAGACCGATATGGTTTTTTTGGGACCTATACCGATTATCGGTGGTCAAGTCGGCCGATAACCGATATTTGAAACCGATATTTACTTGCTTTAAAAAGGAAAATATTGGTGTCAAAAGTATCATCTCAAACACTAAACATTTTTAAGTTTCTTTATGCAAATGTTTTGTGAACATAAACATCTTAACACGTCTGTAAAAATGTAAGTTTAAGAAACCAAAATAACTTAAATAACTTAAAAAGAACGCAGAAAACTTAAATAACTTAAGTTAACTGAAAACTTGAGTAACTTAGGTACATATAGGTGCTTGACCCCAAAATAAAGAGAATAGAAACAAATAAAATTTTTACATAAGCAAGTTCAATAGTCCCAATTGAGCAGCACCAGATTATGATGCAAAAAACAAAGTTGCTCTGCATGCTCTCCAGTCAGACGACTTCTCTTGTCATAGACTGTGGAGACTTCACTGAAGAGACGTTCACTTTGGACTTTAGAAGGTGGTGCACAGAGAAACTTTCTTGCGTGTTTTGCAAGTATCTTGAAGCGTCCTTCATTTCGTTTCCACCACTGGAGTGGATCTTCTTTACGCCTGTCAATGACAGGCTCCTTGAGATACAGATCCCAGCAGAGAAGTGAACATCTCATCGATGCGACTGCGGTAAGATATGTGTACTCTTTGTTGCTTTTTTGGGGGGGTTCATTCTCCTGTGTTTCAGTTGCTGCACACTGTTCCTCCTTGCTTGAACCCTCTGTAGCAGCGTGCTCGCTCTGAGTGGTCTCTTGTGTGGACGCGTCTTCTTCTTGTAACCATCTTTTGGCTTTGCTCAAGGTGGTGGCAGAGGAAAATGCATGACTCTTATAACGAGGATCTAAGAGACAGGCCAGCACCACAATTTTGGTGTCTTTGATTTTGGAGAAGCGCTTGTCCAGACTCTCCCTCATAGTTTGCCTTAGTGTTCTAATGCCTCTTGTGTTGGGCCCTTCATCATTCTGGAAAAGCATCTTGAGCACAGTCAGGCTTGGAATTATGCACGATGCAGAGGAGTTGCTGTGGCTTACTTCCAGTGTTACTTCTTCAATTGGAAGCAGTGTTTCAATTAAATTTGAGACAAGGTCCCACTGCTCAGCTGTGAGAGCTGCAAATCCTCTATGTTCACCACTGTAGATTGTAAGAGCACGCTTTTGCTCTTGCATTCTTTGCAGCACGTGGAGCGTTGAATTCCATCTTGTTGGAACAGCCTGAATTATGCTGTGCTCTGGCAAGCCAAGTTCCCCTTGAATTTTTCGCAAATGTTTGGCCAGAATGGAGTGGTGAAAGTGTGTGGCACACCTCTTAAGAATTGCAATGACATCTGTAACTGCTCTTTGACTTGTCAAGCCATCATTCACCACAAGTTGCAAGGTGTGTGCTGTGCAGCTAAGGTCTGGGAGTTCACTGAGCCTCAATCCCTTCACTATATTTGCTCCACTATCTCGAAGGACAAGTGCTACACGGTCTTTGTTTATGTTCCAGTCCTCAAGCATAGTAAGTAATGTTTCTTTTAGGTATTCCCCCGTGTGAGATCCATGCATTGCTCTTGTATTTAAGACAGCCTGCTTTCTTGACCATCCTGCGTCAATGTAATGGCATGTCAGGCTCATTAAAGACTCAGCATTCCCAGACCAACAGTCTGTGGTGAAGGAGAGGGAGTGGCCAGCATTTTCCGGTTTAATCAGGGATTTGATCTTGTCCACGACCTTCTGGTGAACGTCTTTCAGCTTTTCAGTACGGTAGTACTTGTCACTTTTGAGTGCGTATCTTGGCTCAGCTGCAGCCATGAGGCGTTTAAAGCCAACATCAGATACCACTGTGAATGGTTGGTTATCAGTGACTATCATCTCTAGGATAAGTCTGTCCATTAGTTTCGACCTGTCATCTGACTTGGACCACTTTCTTTGTTTGTTAAACATTTCTTCAATTGTAGGCTGAGCTGAAGTTGCCGCATCCTGATGAGTTTCAGGTTCCTGTTTCTTCTGTAATTCTTGATACAACTCGGGATGATGAGTCCTAAGATGGGACCACAGGTTTGAAGTATTTTTGGTTCTCCCTATTGTTGATCCCATGCTTACATTTTCGTTGCATTCTTTGCAGACTGCCTTTCCTGATGATGGTTGACTGTAATGCTTCCATACTGCACTTTTTGCTTTGTCCATCTGTATAAAGGTTTGAAAAAAGCAAGAGTTATGAGGGGGGCCACATTGTGATAGAGTACTTAAGTTTATTTATCATTATGTAGATTTTGTTTATTATTATTATCTAATTAGGTACATAATACATATTAAGACAGAACTAAAGTTGAATTTTACAAGGTCTAACCAAATATTAAACCAGGCCTGGAAAATCAAACAAGACGTTGATGTGGAATTAAATGTGTTATCAAATATTGTTATTGTTACAATGTATAACTAATATTTTAACAGTAACTGATAGCAGAGACCCGGCATTTCAAAACTAGGCTACTTTGCTTTTAGTTCATTACTTTGTATTTTAATTTCTACTCCTGGTTAACCCCTAGTTTTAGTCCAGCAGTACTCATGAATTACTGGTTGAGTTTCGGTTAGGTCTGATTTGGTCGTGGATTGAATAGTTTTAAAAATATCTGTGTGAAATACCTTTACTTTTTAAACTTATAAAGTAGCCTCTGAACATGCTTTTCTTTAAACCTCCAAAAAACGTGGAAGTTGCCCTACAGTTTTCTTCCTGAGTGCTATCTTTTATACTTTTCACACTCCTCTGTGACTGAGCTCATGCTGAATTGTTCATCTATTGGTCACATTATTTATCACCGAGCACCGTGTTGAACTCTTAAAGGGTTAAATAAAGCAGTTTGGAGACGTTTGGGCGGAGTAAGATACAGCCTAAAATAATGTTGAATGACACCGCATGGCACTGTTGTGTTAAGTTTATAAGTGGAGAGGAAAAAGGACTCGGAGAGGTGCGCAGGGCCATCCTCTTTCTGCAGTAATGCGAAGCCACAGGACAAACAAATGTTTCATACGACACATTTGAACTGTGGTGGCTCTAATTCAGTCCTTCGAACTGTACTGTGTCACATGTAAATACAGTCCACGGGCTCAGTTCGCGACGCGTTTGGCTTAGCTCCGTCTTACAGAGGTGCAAAATGGTTCAACTCAGGTGAACGTGCTTGGATGTTTCAGGCATTGTTGTTTATTGTTGTTTATAACATTTTGGGAGAGTTTGCTGCCTTAACCCGTTAAAGTACACCGGCCCGCGTGCGGGCCGTTTTGATATCGGCATAAGCATTTTCCAAAATAGAATGACACTGCAAACGCGATTATACAAACACTATACACACATAGAAAGCTGAGATTCTCATGAATCCGCCGGTATAAACCACTTTCAGATGTGATTACCACAGCGGGTAATATAAACACATTTATCCAACAAACAACAAGTCATGTAAAGGTGTACAGCTCACCTTTGGACGCTCGTCCCTGGTCAAAAAGAAGATAATCCACAAAAACCGGCCAGAACCCAAGCTTAGCCATCCAGAGGAAACAATCCAGTATAATACTTTGGCCAAAACATGTCTCGAAATAAGTAAAAAATCCAGAAATCGATCGGCTCCGTGCGCATCCACGCGGCGCGTGGTGGCGCTGTGCGTTTCATATTCACTGCATGTTTGTAAATAAGTTTATCAAACATGCTCGTATTTCCTTTGTTCAGGATTCAAAATGGATACTGGAGGCTTCTCTTCCGCTTCAAACCGAACTTCAACCAATCAAGTGACTCGGTTCCTCCTTCTACGGCGATACAGCCAACCGTGGCCGAGTCTGACAGATATGGATTACATCATTGACTGACTGACTTCTCAGCAAATCACGTCGGAGGAAACGTTAGATTGACAGGCCTGGTAGCCAATGAGCTTGCTGAATGGCTTGAATATAAATCCCGCCTCTGCCAGCGGGTTTGTCATTTTTCAGACGTGTGGTCAGGGCTCCACCTGCTGTTTCTCTGTATTCCTCTCAATCTGTGTGTGTGTGATCGACACTGAAGCCTATCTGAAGTGATTTTTTTGAGTTCTTTGAGTTTTTGGAGTGAAAATGGGCTGAAAACGAACAGATACCATTGTGCAGAGGGTATACAGAGGGTGTCCAACATTGACAGGGGCGGGGCATATCAGTACAAATACATGTGTGAAACACTCATTTCTTGTAGGATTGCTCTGAAATTTTGACCTGAACTATGTAAGACCCCAGGCTTTTGCAATATTGTGTTTTCAAGCTCTCACAGTGCTGCCACACTGATTTTCAGGTGTTTTATTAGGGAAAAAATGTAGGCGAGAAAAAAATTCATCCTAATTCAGTGTGTGCCAACATGAAATACTCTGTGCCAGTAGCACCTAGAGTAATTCTGACTGCACTGGGTGAAAATTCAGGTTGTCAGCTTTCAAATGAGACCCCAACCATGCCTGTACTCCAAACAGTTCAAGAACAGCATTCAATTTACTTTCTGTACATCTCAGTAGAAATTTTGGGCGGAAATTGCCTGTACTTTAACCGTTAGCAAACAAAGTTTCCTCGTATCTGTGAAACCAGCCTCTCTCCTTTCCGGCTGTCTGCGACTCAGACCGAGCAGCACTTGGCAGGACCGCCCACGAATGCTGTGCCCTCAGCGGTAGCTCTGATTGGCTGTCAGCCCTCTGTGTGTGACCAATCAGATGAAGCTTTGCTCATGGGAAGAGCCGGAGAGTGAAGAAGGGAGAGAGATAGCAGAGCGGGGCGGGGGAGCACGAGGGAGCGCGCCAGGAGAAGAAAAAAAAGGAGACGCTGCGGCAAAAACACCAAAATAACCCAGTTTTAAGTCGTATCGACCGAATATCTGCGTTTTGCCGATAATCGACCAAACCCAGATATTGTTGCCGATAATCGGCTCGGCCGATAATCGGTCTATCTCTAGTTTTTATTTGTTAAAAAAGTTTAAAATATCCAATAATTTTCGTTCCACTTCACAATTCAAAACATTGCAGCCTCATCCATTCGTTGAGCTCCACGGCTTTAATGACATTTGCGGCATTGTCAGTGGTTATGCACGTCTGATTCCTGTCACACAATCCCCAACTCATCAGCATCTCTTTTATTGTGTTTGCTATTTTTTCTCCTGTGTGCTCCTCTGGGAAGTATGATGTCGTCAGACAGCGGCTTTTCAGGTTAAACTTGTGGTCAATAAAGTGCAGTGTAAGGCTGATGTATGGCTCCGTGGTCCTGCTTGACCTCAAATCAGTAGTTGTAGCAAAATATTCAGTGTTTCTGAGTTCAGCTTCCACCTTTCCCCTGCATTCAGCGTACATCTGGGGGACCGCTACTTGACTAAAATAAGTTCGGGATGGAATTGTGTAGCGTCTGTCCAAAGTGTGGATCATGCTTTGAAAGCCTTCCCCTGAAACGGTACTTAAGGGAATCATCTCCTTGGCAATATAACGTGTAATAGCCGTTGTAATTTCAGCGTGTCTTCTTGAGGACTTTTCATATGGTGTAACAGAAGCGAATGCTGCTTGGATGGATGTTTGCTTACTTTTTCCTTGGCTAGTACTAGCCCCCGTCTGTTCTTCATCCACACTTTTCATACATGCATCATACTGCTGTCGGTGGTGATTCCTGAAGTGTTGGTACAAATTCGACGTGTTTCCTCTGGATCTGGCTACTGCACGACGACATATTTTGCATTTGGCTCGCTTTTGCTCCACATCGTTTTTCTCAAACCCAAAGTAAGTCCAAACAACTGAAATAGAGTTCTTTTTAGATACCAACTGCTCCGCACCCTGTTCTGTTACTGAAGACGTTCCTTCAGCCATTTTTACGCCGTTAATGTGTCACAATGAAAACTTTTTGCTCCTCACGGCATCGCAAAGTACACATGCGAATTTGTTGTTAGCTACTGGCTAAAGCTAGCTACGGTAGTGCAGTGCATACGCACTTGCTTCCTGTTGCCATTTCTGATTGGCCAGTGGCCAGGAGGATCACGAGACTCAATGTTTTTGATTGGCGAATAGGTCTGTCACTCAAATAGGGATTTAAAAAAAAAAAAAAAACTCACCCTCGTGAGGTTAGGTTACCGCAGTAGTTAAAACCTCAATGTCGATGCGATGTCAATTAATCGTGCAGCCCTAGTACAAACACCATACTTTCATGGCAGTGTGTGTGTGTGCGATAAGGAGTGAAAAGAGGAAGGACTAGTTCCTGTTTCAGAAGCAATTTTTAAATGTCGCAGACAGACAGTTGCACAACCTCTTTTTGCTTAAGGCTTACAAATAGTTTCTATGTTATGATCAAAATGTATTTACAGTTTCAACCTAACAGAAACTCTTTAAAAGATCGACTTAAAACTTTAGGAAGACAGAACCTTTTATTAGGACTTTCTATCTCACAAGGAGTGTTTTCCAGAAGCTACAACAGCTTGAAGGAGAATTCAGGAGAACATTTTGAACATCCAGTCTTTTTATTGGAACTGAGGAATCTTTAATTGGATTTTAGAACAACTGAAATTTTTTAAGGAGCATTTTAGGAAGCCAGCAACTGTTGGTGACGTTTTATAGAAGCCTTACTTCACCAGAGACCTTTTTAAACCAGAGCCCTTTAAAGGAATTTTTACAGACTTGTAGTTTCCTGAGACCAGAGGAACCTTTAAAAGAAGCTCAGAACCTTTTCAGGACACTGAAACCTCCTAGAAAGCTCATTGATCTCTACAGGGAATGTCATGACAACATCAAGATTTCATTAAACTTTTTCTGAAAGTTGGGAACCTTTTAGGAAACCAAAACCTGTCACAGGAACCTTTAACAGTGCAGGAACTTCTAAAGTTATTTCTAAATCTCAAGGAGCTTCAAATCCCAGTAAATGTAAAAATGTCTGATGTTCCTACATTCCACAGCTGCAGAACCGTTTTCTGTGGACCTCTTAGAACCCAGAACTCTGTTACAGAGCTGAGGAACCTTCTAGAACTTCCTCAGAACAGTTTTCTGTGGACCTGTTAGAACCCAGAGCTGAGGAACCTTCTAGAACCTCCTCAGAACAGTTTTCTGTGGACCTGTTAGAACCCAGAGCTGAGGAACCTTCTAGAACCTCCTCAGAACAGTTTTCTGTGGACCTGTTAGAACCCAGAGCTGAGGAACCTTCTAGAACCTCCTGCTTGTGTTGCAGGTCTGGATCAGCCGCTGACACTCAGGCCATCGCTGACGTGGTCACCTACCAGCTGGGCTTCCACAGGTAACACACACACACACACAGTTTGATTGGCAGCCTCTGTGTCCAGCCAGGTGTGACTGACACTCACCTGTACCTGTGGTCCCGCCCCCTCAGCATCGAGCTGGACGAGCCCCCATTGGTGGAGACGGCTGCCAATCTGTTCAGAGCTAGCTGCTACCGCTACAGAGAGGAGCTGACAGCAGGGATCCTTGTGGCAGGTTGGGACAGGAGGAAGGGAGGACAGGTAACACACCTGGATTGTATATACCTGTAAATATACTTGTATGTATGTATGTGTGTGTGTGTGTATATATATATATATATATATATATATATATATATATATACAGTCACCTCCAAAAGTTTTGGAACAGCAAGTTCAATTCCTTTGTTTTTGTTGTGTACTGAAGACATTTGGGTTTCAGATAAAAAGATGAATATGACACAAAAGTTCAGAATTCCAGCTTTTATTTCATGGTTTTTTACATCTAGATGTGTTAAACAACCCAGGACAGAGCACCTTTTCTTTGAACCCACCCACTTTTCAAGTGAGCAAAGTAGTGGAACATGTGACTGATGGCTGTTTCTAACCGATGGCTGTTTCTAACCGATGGCTGTTTCTAACCGATGGCTGTTTCTAACCGATGGCTGTTTCTAACCGATGGCTGTTTCTAACCGATGGCTGTTTCTAACCGATGGCTGTTTCTAACCGATGGCTGTTTCTAACCGATGGCTGTTTCTAACCGATGGCTGTTTCTAACTGATGGCTGTTTCTAACCGATGGCTGTTTCTAACCGATGGCTGTTTCTAACCGATGGCTGTTTCTAACTGATGGCTGTTTCTAACTGATGGCTGTTTCTAACCGATGGCTGTTTCTAACCGATGGCTGTTTCTAACCGATGGCTGTTTCTAACCGATGGATGTTTCTAGTTGTCCAGGTGTTTCCTTTTAGATCGATTGCAGAGACATTAAATAATTCTTGTTTTTGGGTTTCACCTGTGAAAACTGCATTTTCTGTTAACCAAACATGAAGACCAGAGAGCTGTCTGTGGGAGAAAAGAAAACCATTCTGAAGCTGAGAGAAGAGGGAAAATCCATCAGAGCTACTGCACAAACACTGGGCATAGCCACTACAACAATCTGGAATGTTCTGAAAAATAAAGAAACTACTGATGTACTGAGCAACAAACATGGAACAGGTCGGCCCAGGGTAACAACAGCAGCTGATGACAGAAACATTATGAGAGCTGTGAAGAAAAACCCAAAAACAACAGTCACTGACATCACTGCCAACCTCCACAGGGCGGGGGTGAAAGAGTCACTATCTACTGTTAGAAGAAGACTTGGAGAGGAGGAATATAGAAGCCATAGCACAAGATGAAAACACTCATCAGCAATAAGAATCAGAAGGCCAGATTGGATTTTGCAAAGAAGTACAGAGATCAGCCACAAAGGTTTTGGAACAAAGTTTTATGGAGTGATGAGACCAAGATTACCCTCTACCAAAGTGATGGAAAGGCCAAAGTATGGAGAAAGAAAGGATCTGCTTATGATCCAAAACATACAAGCTCATCTGTGAAACATGGTGGAGGTAGTGTCATGGCTTGGGCTTGTATGGCTGCTTCTGGAACGGGCTCACTAGTCTTTATTGATGATGTAACTCATGATGGGAGCAGCAGAATAAATTCTGATGTCTCAAAACCATTTTGTCTGCCAATTTACAGAAAAATGAATCCAAACTAATCAGGAGAAGCTTCATCATTCAACAAGACAATGACCCAAAGCACACTGCCAACACAACAAAGGACTTCATCAGGAGGAAAAGTGGAAGGTCTTGGACTGGCCAAGTCAGTCACCTTACCTTAACCCAATAGAACATGCATTTACCTCCTGAAGAGGAGACTGAAGGGAGAAACCCCCAGAAACAAACAAGAACTGAAAGAGGCTGCAGTAAAGGCCTGGAACAGCATTTCTAATGAAGAATACAACAGCCTGGTGAAGTCAATGGGTCACAGGCTCCATGCAGTTACTGCAAGTAAGGGTTATGCCACCAAATATTAAATGTTATTCACTTTAAGTTCATTTAATAATGCAGGGTTCTCTCCAGGATTTTTTTTTACAGCGTAACGATAGGTCCTCCCACACGCATGCGCGCAGTGCCGTGCTCTTGAATCGTACTGTGCAGCACTTAGAACTCATTCTCTTCTATCAGACAATTTCCACTGCACGCTTTTTACAAGGATACTGTAGAAGCGAAATGAGGTGTGGTTTATTTATTTTCTGTTTATATCATGTGTCGTTATCGTGTGATATCGCTATTCACACGAGAACCTCTCTGAGGAGCAGCCCTCCCCCTCCGGACGGCGCGCCGCTGCGCTGTGCTTCCAGTGTGCTTTGACTTTCGGACCAAGACGGCGGCACTTCGGTCCGTGGAACGGCACGGCGCTTTCGTGTTATGTGGAAATTGAGGGTTAAACAGACAGCTTAGCGGCCCGTTACGCTGAAGTGCGCTGGCGAGAACCCTGTAATGTCTGTTCCACTACTTTGCTCACTTGAAAAGTGGGTGGGTTCAAAGAAAAGGTGCTCTGTCCTGGGTTGTTTAGCACATCTAGATGTAAATACCACGAAATAAAAGCTGGAATTCTGAACTTTTGTGTCATATTCATCTTTTTATCTGAAATCCAAATGTCTTCAGTATACAACAAAAACAAAGGAATTGAACTTGCTGTTCCAATACTTTTGGAGGTGACTGTGTGTATATATATATATATATATATATATATATATACACACACACACATACAGTGCCTTGTGAAAGTATTCGGCCCCCTTGAACTTTTCAACCTTTCGCCACATTTCAGGCTTCAAACATAAAGATATAAAATTTTAATTTTTTGTCAAGAATCAACAACAAGTGGGACACAATCGTGAAGTGGAATGAAATTTATTGGATATTTTAAACTTTTTTAACAAATAAAAACCTGAAAAGTGGGGTGTACAATATTATTGGGCCCCCTTGCATTAATACTTTGTAGCGCCACCTTTTGCTGCAGTTACAGCTGCAAGTCGCTTGGGGGATGTCTCTATCAGTTTTGCACATCCAGAGACTGAAATTCTTGCCCATTCTTCCTTGCAAAACAGCTGGAGCTCAGTGAGGTTGGATGGAGAGCGTTTGTGAACAGCAGTCTTCAGCTCTGCCCACAGATTCTCCATTGGATTCAGGTCTGGACTTTGACTTGGCCATTCTAACACCTGGATACGTTTATTTGTGAACCATTCCATTGTAGATTTGGCTTTATGTTTTGGATCGTTGTCCTGTTGGAAGATAAATCTCCGTCCCAGTCTCAGGTCTTTTGCAGACTCCAACAGGTTTTCTTCCAGAATGCTCCTGTATTTGGCTCCATTCATCTTCCCATCAGTTTTAACCATCTTCCCTGTCCCTGCTGAAGAAAAGCAGGCCCAAACCATGAGGCTGCCACCACCATGTTTGACAGTGGGGATGGTGTGTTCAGGGTGATGAGCTGTGTTGCTTTTACACCAAACATATCGTTTTGCATTGTGGCCAAAAAGTTGGATTTTGGTTTCATCTGACCAGAGCACCTTCTTCCACATGTTTGGTGTGTCTCCCAGGTGGCTTGTGGCAAACTTCAAACCAGACTTTTTATGGATATCTTTGAGAAATGGCTTTCTTCTTGCCACTCTTCCATAAAGGCCAGATTTGTGCAGTGTACGACTGATTGTTGTCCTATGGACAGACTCCCACCTCAGCTGTAGATCTCTGCAGTTCATCCAGAGTGATCATGGGCCTCTTGGCTGCATCTCTGATCAGTCTTCTCCTTGTTCCAGGTGAAAGTTTAGAGCAGGGGTGTCAAGATCCGTTCCTGGAGGGCCACTATCCTGCATGTTTTAGATGTTTCCCTCTTCCAACACACCTGATTCAAATGATCAGCTTATCATCAAGCTCAGCAGAAGCCTGATAACGAGCCTGATCATTTGAATCAGGTGTGTTGGAAGAGGGAAACATCTAAAACATGCAGGATAGTGGCCCTCCAGGAACGGATCTTGACACCCCTGCTCTAAACTTTCACCTGGAACAAGGAGAAGACTGATCAGAGATGCAGCCAAGAGGCCCATGATCACTCTGGATGAACTGCAGAGATCTACAGCTGAGGTGGGAGAGTCTGTCCATAGGACAACAATCAGTCGTACACTGCACAAATCTGGCCTTTATGGAAGAGTGGCAAGAAGAAAGCCATTTCTCAAAGATATCCATAAAAAGTCTGGTTTGAAGTTTGCCACAAGCCACCTGGGAGACACACCAAACATGTGGAAGAAGGTGCTCTGGTCAGATGAAACCAAAATCCAACTTTTTGGCCACAATGCAAAACGATATGTTTGGCGTAAAAGCAACACAGCTCATCACCCTGAACACACCATCCCCACTGTCAAACATGGTGGTGGCAGCCCCATGGTTTGGGCCTGCTTTTCTTCAGCAGGGACAGGGAAGATGGTTAAAACTGATGGGAAGATGAATGGAGCCAAATACAGGAGCATTCTGGAAGAAAACCTGTTGGAGTCTGCAAAAGACCTGAGACTGGGACGGAGATTTATCTTCCAACAGGACAATGATCCAAAACATAAAGCCAAATCTACAATGGAATGGTTCACAAATAAACGTATCCAGGTGTTAGAATGGCCAAGTCAAAGTCCAGACCTGAATCCAATCAAGAATCTGTGGGCAGAGCTGAAGACTGCTGTTCACAAACGCTCTCCATCCAACCTCACTGAGCTCCAGCTGTTTTGCAAGGAAGAATGGGCAAGAATTTCAGTCTCTGGATGTGCAAAACTGATACATCCCCCAAGCGACTTGCAGCTGTAATTGCAGCAAAAGGTGGCGCTACAAAGTATTAATGCAAGGGGCCCAATAATATTGTACACCCCACTTTTCAGGTTTTTATTTGTTAAAAAAGTTTAAAATATCCAATAAATTTCATTCCACTTCACGATTGTGTCCCACTTGTTGTTAATTCTTGACAAAAAATTACAATTTTATATCTTTATGTTTAAAGCCTGAAATGTGGCGAAAGGTTGAAAAGTTCAAGGGGGCCGAATACTTTCACAAGGCACTGTATATGTAAAAGATAACACGCCTGTATTGTACACCTGTAATATACACCTGTACTTCTTTGCTTGGCCTCCAGATTTATCTGCTACTCACCTGTCTGTTACCTGTCTGGTTTTTATGTGTCACGTGTCTCCCTGCTCACCTGTGTGTGTGTTACCTGTGTCAGGTGTACTGTGTTCCTATTGGTGGGATGCTGGTGAGGCAGCCTGTATCAGTAGGAGGTAGTGGCTCCACCTACATCTACGGCTTCATGGACTCCAACTACAAACCAGGACTCACCAAGGACCAGTGTCTGGAGCTCACTGCTGCAGGTAGGCTGCTGCTGCTGCTGAAAGGCATGCTGGGAGCTGCAGGTAGGCTGCTGCTGAAAGGCATGCTGGGAGCTGCAGGTAGGCCGCTGCTGCTGAAAGGCATGCTGGGAGCTGCAGGTAGGCCGCTGCTGCTGAAAGGCATGCTGGGAGCTGCAGTCCACTGTTTCACCACAGGCTCCACCCACACCCGTTTGAACTACATACATACTGCATATTCACCTGTCTCTCTCACCTGTTTTTAACCTGTATCTCATCCGTCTCTCACCCGTTTCTCACATATCCTCTCATCTGTCTCACCCGTCTCTCCCGTCTCTCCTCTGTCCCCCACCTGTCCAGCCCTGTCCCTGGCGATGGAGAGGGACGGCTCCAGCGGTGGTGTGGTTCGGTTGGCGACCATCTCTGAGGACGGGGTGGAGCGACGGGTCATTCTGGGGAACCAGCTGCCAAAGTTCTCCACACACTGAGCATGCTCAGTTCACAGCTGTGTGTTGTTAATAAAGGTTTCTCTGTCAGCTGTGCTCATGTCTTTCACTGGGAAGCAGGTGAAGAACCAGAAATAGATGATTTTAGTGCTGTTTACAGCTTTAATAGAGATTAAACTGGAGTTTAAGTCCATCTCTATTCTGGTGTAAATCAGGTTTAATCTCTAAAATATTAAATGTGCATTTCAGTGTAGTTCAAAATGTTTCATTCTTAACATACATCCAGTGTAAATATGAGTTTTAATCCAGTTTAAAGAGAGGTTTTAATTCAGTGAGAATTTAACTTTTAATCAGGTTTAAATATGAGATTTAGTACAGTGGAAGTATGAGTTTTAACCTGGTTTAAATAGGAGTTTTAATCCAGTCTACAACAATTTTATTCCCATTTTACAGTTTGAATCCAGTTTAATTCTGAGTTTTTTCTGGCTCAGACTGACTTTAAATATGAGTTTTTAATCAGTTTCTACAAGTTTAAACTTGGATTTTATTCCAGCAAATCCAGTTCCAGTATATTTTTGTTTTATTCAGTTGAAATTAATTATACGTATTGTTTGTGTTGTACTGCTGTGTCTGTTTATTCCTATTTTCATCTGATTGATTTTAAATTTTATTCCAGATTAAATCAGGATTTTAATATGATATTTAGTCCAGTATTATTCTGGGTTTGAATCCAGTTTAATCTGAGTTTTATTCTGGTTTAAGTCAGACTTTAAATGTAAATTTTAATATGTTTTAATTCTGAGTTTAAATGGTTTTAGTTTGAGTTATAAAGACTGATACAGTAAACTAAAGGTAAAGGGACTCAGAGTCTTGGTGGCCTCCCTCTCTAGTCTCTTTCTCCTTCAGAGGAATCATAGAGTCTTGGTGGCCTCCCTCTCTAGTCTCTTTCTCCTTCAGAGGAGTCATAGAGTCTTGGTGGCCTCCCTCTCTAGTCTCTTTCTCCTTCAGAGGAGTCATAGAGTCTTGGTGGCCTCCCTCTCTAGTCTCTTTCTCCTTCAGAGGAGTCATAGAGTCTTGGTGGCCTCCCTCTCTAGTCTCTCCTTCAGAGGAGTCATAGGAGTCTTAGTGGCCTCCCTCTCTAGTCTCTAGTCTCTCTTTCACAGTGAGTGTCTCTAGTCCAGGTGTGTCTCTGATCAATAGACTGATTGATGAGGTTCAGATGAAGATCAGAAACTCTGGGATGTTTCAGGTTCCTGTAAAATCTGCAGAGTTCAGCCTGTAGGTGGCAGCGTAACACCTGGAATGACTTTCTATCATCAGACTCTGGATCAGTGGATCAACCAGAACAACCAGGTTCTGACTGGAGGCTGACTGGAGTCAACTAGTATGAAATGACTTTAATTGGTGTTAAATGAATGTTAAACTGGTATAAACCAATATAGCTTGGAATAAACTGGTGTTAACTCAGTTTTACTCTCAGTTTAAACAGGTGTAAACTGCTTTAAACTGATATGGATAAGCATAAAGTGGTGTATAAACTGGTGTAAACTAATATAAACTGGTCTAAACAGGTGTAAAGCGGTGCTGGGTGTAGGGTCAGGGACCTGAACACACCTGTCCGTGTCCGTCCAGGTAAAAAGCAGCTGACTGACAGATCAGAGTTGGAAACAGTTTATTAAACGTCCAGTAAAAATGTCAGAATGTGAATCGGAGGAGCTGCAGCAGAATCAAAGTCCTGATTACATGATTTAGAAGCAGATACAAGAAGCAGCAGAACCAGGACCTGAACCCTGGTCCAGGACCAGCAGAACCAGGACCAACTGAGTATCAGAGGTCCAGTCCTGGATCAGGTCTCGACCCTCTCCTAATTTTTCTATGTGGATTCTGCTGGAAATGATTAACAAAGTCTTTATCTAATCATCGTCTGCTGTAAAACAGAAAGCAGGTTGAAGCAGAAACTCACACCTATCTGACAAACAGAAACAGAACTATGACTAGAACCAGGACCAGGACCAGGATCCCTCCTCAGTTCGTGGTTGGAACCAGAGTACGTCCTGGAAACAGAAGAAATAAAGAGAAGGTCAACAACACATACTGCCAGCACATCGATAAACTGGATTAAACTGATCTGAACGGGTATAAACTGGTGTAAACTGGTGATAAACTGGTATAACCTAGTGTTAAACTGGTATAAACTGGTGTAAACTGGTGTTAAAATGGTATAAACTGGTGTAAACTGGTATAAACTGGTGTTAAAATGGTATAAACTGGTGTTAAAATGGTATAAACTGGTGGAACTGGTGTTAAACTGGTAAAACTGGTGTAAACTGGTAAAAACTGGTGTAAACTGGTGTTAAACTGGTATAAACTGGTGTACACTGGTGTTAAACTGGTAAAAACTGGTGTACACTGGTGTTAAACTGGTAAAACTGGTGTAAACTGGTATAAACTGGTAAAAACTGGTGTACACTGGTGTTAAACTGGTAAAACTGGTGTAAACTGGTATAAACTGGTAAAAACTGGTGTACACTGGTGTTAAACTGGTATAAACTGGTGTAAACTGGTATAAACTGGTGTTAAACTGGTGTAAACTGGTATAAACTGGTGTAAACTGGTATAAACTGGTGTTAAACTGGTGTAAACTGGTATAAACTGGTAAAAACTGGTGTAAACTGGTGTTAAACCGGTATAAACTGGTGTTAAACTGGTATAAACTGGTGTTAAACTGGTGTTAAACCGGTATAAACTGGTGTAAACTGGTATAAACTGGTAAAAACTGGTGTACACTGGTGTTAAACTGGTATAAACTGGTGTAAACTGGTATAAACTGGTGTTAAACTGGTGTAAACTGGTATAAACTGGTAAAAACTGGTGTAAACTGGTGTTAAACCGGTATAAACTGGTGTTAAACTGGTATAAACTGGTGTTAAACTGGTGTTAAACCGGTATAAACTGGTGTTAAACTGGTATAAACTGGTGTTAAACTGGTATAAACTGGTGTTAAACTGGTATAAACTGGGGTAAACTGATATAAACTGGTTTAAACTGGTGTATACTGGTGTAAACTGGTCTGACCTCGGGCCTTCCTCTTGTAGTAGATGAATCCAGCCAGAGATAAGACCAGACCCAGAACCAGTCCTGAGGCTCCGATAGCGATCTTGTTCCTCTCAGACTCAGGCATGGACGGATCTGAGGACAGACAGACAGACAGGTGAGAGACAGACAGACAGACAGACAGGTTAGAGACAGACAGACGGACAGACAGACAGGTGAGAGACAGACAGACAGACAGGTGAGAGACAGACAGGCGACAGACAGACAGACAGATAGGTGAGAGACAGACAGACAGACAGGTGAGAGACAGACAGGCGAGAGACAGACATGTGACAGACAGACAGACAGATAGGTGAGAGACAGACAGGTGAGAGACAGACAGACAGACAGACAGGTTAGAGACAGACAGACAGACAGACAGGTGAGAGACAGACAGGCGAGAGACAGACATGTGACAGACAGACAGACAGATAGGTGAGAGACAGACAGGTGAGAGACAGACAGACAGACAGACAGGTGAGAGACAGACAGGCGAGAGACAGACATGTGACAGACAGACAGACAGATAGGTGAGAGACAGACAGACAGACAGACAGACAGGTTAGAGACAGACAGACAGACAGACAGGTGAGAGACAGACAGACAGACAGACAGACAGACAGGTGAGAGACAGACAGACAGACAGATTAGAGACAGACAGATAGACAGACAGACAGACAGGTGAGAGAGAGACAGACAGACAGACAGACAGATAGGTGAGAGAGAGACAGACAGACAGGTTAGAGACAGACAGACAGAGAGACAGGTTAGAGAGAGCGAGAGAGAGAGACAGAGACAGAGACAGACAGAGAGAGACAGACAGACAGGTTAGAGACAGACAGACAGAGAGACAGGTTAGAGAGAGCGAGAGAGAGAGACAGAGACAGAGACAGACAGAGAGAGACAGACAGACAGACAGACAGACAGACAGGTCTTTACCCCAGTCGGTTCTCAGAGGTTCTTTCAGGCTGGCGTGTTCCACCACACAGGAGATCTTCTCTCCAGACCTGCAGCAACACAAACACCATCACTGATCCATCAACCTGGACTTGGATCTGGATTTGAACCTGATATTAAGTTCCATGTCCAAGTTCAGATCAGGTTCAGGTTTGACTCCAGGTGTGAGTGGACCTGGTCCTGGTCTTACCTGGGTGTGTACTCCAGGTGTGAGTGGACCTGGTCCTGGACTTGCCTGGGTGTGTACTCCAGGTGTGAGTGGATCTGGTCCTGGTCTTACCTGGGTGTGTACTCCAGGTGTGAGTGGATCTGGTAGTACCAGTTCCCGTTCTCCATCTCCTCGGTGGAGGTAACATCTGAGGTGACCTCCTTCCCGTCTCTGAACCAGCTCACTTTGATGGTTTTGGGGTAGAAGTTGTAGACGCTGCAGACCAGCATGGATGGATGACGACCAGAGGGGGGCGTCGTGGAGTACAGCCTGATGGTGGGCTTAACTACAAGACATGACATCATTACTGGAGCAGCTAGCAACAGTAGCATGGTTCCACCAATGGAAGGAGATCAATAATAAATAATCATTAACAGGAACAGGAACTCTGTAGATCCTAGGTTCTGGTTGGAGGTCATGAACCTCCTCAGAAGTCTCTGTCATGCTGCCCCTGCTACTAAACTCCCACAATGCTCTCTGCTTTAACTGTAGTCTGAGGCCGTTTCTCAATGCGTGTTCAAATGAATTCGTGAAACATCATCAGTCAGAGACTGAGTACTGTTCCAATTCAAAGAACACATCTGTCTGAGATCGCAAGAAATACCTCGAAATGTTCTGGCTCTGCCCACATTTATCCAGACTGCATCAGACCAGACTTGTGTGGACTGGGGCGGCCAAATATCCCATAATGCATTTAGACCAGCGGTCAAAGGCTGAGGAGGAAACTTTCAGAGGTAAGAGAAGACATTTGGGGATACTACTGTTTTTATGATACAGTGTGGTTTTCAGATTATTTGAGGTGAGAAAGTCGTTGTGTCAACGTGAAATATGTGATCAGTTTATCCATATCCAAGTCTGATTGAAAATTTACTGTAACGGTTTGGAGATGTGAGACTCCAGGTTAGACGGCGATGAGTGGCCGGTCAGAGAGAGCAGCCTGATGTCACCAAGACTTTTAGAAACCTGCTGCTGCTCTGATGGCTCTATAGCGATTCTCTGGTGGTTCTATAGCAGTTCTCTGACTGTTCTCTGACTGTTCTCTAACCGTTCTCTGACCGTTCTATAGAGGTTCTCTGATGGTTCTATGGTGGTTCTATGACAGTTCTATAACGGTTCTCTGATGGTTCTATCGCGGTTCTCTGACTGTTTTCTGATGGTTTTATAGAGGTTCTCTGATGGTTCTATAGTGGTTTTCTCACCGCTCTATGGAGGTTCTCTGATGGTTCTATCATGGTTCTCTGATGGTTCTATAGCAGTTCTCTGATGGTTCTATAGTTTTTAAACGAGGATGTAAATAGTTTTACGTTCATCTAATGGTCAAACTTTGACCTCATGGTGTATTTTTTACTGTTCAGAGAAAAATGGGCTTGAAAGAAGTTAAAGTTAATATTCATAACATCATATTTTAATGTTTTACTCCATCAGTGACTGTGTGCTTCGGAACTATTGTCTGTCTTTATTACCTGTAGAACGACTTTGTTCTACTCTTATGACTGATACTGTGCATTAAAAATAACATTTAATAATATTTTACTGGAGGAACATGTGAAGAGACCCAGATCCTCACTGACTGCTGGGAGACTCCACAGACAGAACATCAGCAGCTCCATCTGCAGCATCTGGACCAGCAGGATGCTGCTCATGGAAAATGAAGGATAGAAGATGATTAAATGTATTTAATTAATTCATCATTAAATATTATTCAACTGTGTTCAAAAAAAAGAATTGAATCATTGAAGCCAGAAGTAAATGTTGCTCTAATCAGACCTGTTTGATGAGATGCTGCTGATGTTTGAGGAGGTTTCTGGTTTATTACCTGACAGGCAGAAGAAGAGCTCACCTGTTAGAGCTCACCTGTATTCAGGTTCTGAGTACAGTCAATGAGATGAATTCTTCTCTCATTAATCAGTGATAATGTTCAGCTTCCAGAAGTTCTGGTGATTACATTAAAGTGTGGTGATGTTTGTGTATCTGTCAGACTATAAACCTCTGGATGTAGAATGTAGATTAATGCAAGGGTGTAGGTTTGGTCTCAACGTTGGTAGGGACGATATAACAGCATAACCTGCATGTACACTTTTTGCTGGGGACGGGACATTAATAAGAGCAAACAGATTGGGTGAACGGGGGTCAGGGCTACATTTCTCACAAATATGAACCTAATTAATTGATAAGCTAAATGATCAATGCTAAATAAATCTGTATTGACTGATACTAACTTTCATGTGTATTGGTTCAGGTGATACACCATTCGATTCAAATCTTTGTTTTCAAAAACTACTAAAGAAACATTTTGAAAACTTCCTCTGCTGTGTCCCTTCTTTCTCTCCCTCTCTTAGTTGCTGATGTGTTACCTACCTAAAAATGAAAAAAGTTAAAATTGTTATTTTCATAGGAGAAAGTAATTTTCAAAATGGGGGCGTTCCCCCTTGCTTCATATAAAGGAAATTTACAGTGGCTGTTTTTTGTTTGTTTGTTTGTTTGTTTGTTTTTTGGGGGGGTACTATTTAACCTATACATGGAACTACATGTTAGCCTACATTGTCCTTCACCACAAGAGTAATACGTTGCTTTAATTGGTCTCTTTCATCTTCTTCTCCCTTATTTTCATCTCTAAAGTGCATCAGTGGGTTGAGCAATTCTGGAAAAAAAAAAATCTAAATTAGGATTAATTGAACTTTTTACCTCGATCATGATTAATGTAGATTATCTGAAAAAATGTCTGCATAGGCTGCAAATAAAAATATTTTTAAATAAATAATGTAGAAAATAATTAAATACATTTTAATTAATGAATAAATGCACTAATAGGTATTTGGTTTCAAAAGTGTAAAGTCACAACATGCTCTGGCCTTCTTTCCTTCTAAACCAGAAGAAAAGCAGCAGCATGTGTTTTTTTTTTGACTGTCAACACTTTCCTGTGAAACACAGACTGGGACCTCTCTCTCTAAGCAGCTTCTTGCTCACGTTTTTCTGGTTCTATATTTTCCAGCAGAGTTCACTACATTTCTCACAGTTTAATTAACGTTAACAGTAGAAAACACCTACAGGAGGACAATTCTCTCTAAGCAGCTTCCTACTGGAGTTTTGCAGGTTAGCAAGTTCACACAGTTTAATGTTATGCTAACTCTGATGCAGGTCGGACTTTCAGTAGAACATTAGTGGTGTGTTCCCCACGTCCACAACATTGACGTCTTTTTACATTACTTACAGTGTCGTCTGCTGCTGCTGCTGGCCGAAAAAAACTTCTAATATCCCTCCTCTTCGAAGGGGGCGGAGAAGGCGGCATGTTTATTTCTTGTGTATTTCTGTCGGGGCTGTGTGAGTGTGCGTGTGTGTGGCGGGGGTGGGGGGGTGGGGGGGGTCAAGTCATCAGCCAATGAAATGCACGTTTGATTGGACCGGCACATTCAGCAAGTGAAAAGGGGTAAATGTAAGTCTGAACCTGGTCTGAACATAATGAAAATAATTCACTTACTAATGGTAGGGTCAATTCTATCCTTACAACATGTGGGAAGACAATCAAAATTACCTCCATAACTGAACTCATTATATAATGCAAATAAGGTTGCTTAAAAGTTGGTGGGGACAATTTGACCCTCTTGAAAAGTTGGTAGTGTTATGTCCCTATGCAAACCTACGCCCTTGGATTAATGTATTTTATTAATAACTAATAATAAACTATGAACCTCTGGATGTTGGAGAACAAACATCAGGTATGTATGCAGAATGTAGACTAATGTATTTTATTAATGTTAATAATAAAGCTGTAAACCACCCATCCCTGTTTATGAAGTGTCCTCCTGAAGGTTTACTATTTTTCAGCAATCAGTTTCTGAAAAGTTTTTGTGGATAGAAATGATAGAACTGAGAATGAGACAGTTCAGTTCATCACAAACTACAGCTGTCAATACATCAGAGGCTCTAAAACATTTAAAAAAAGGATGTATAACGATCTCACAAACCTGAATATATATACGTATACACAGTAACTATTTTAAAACGTGAACATGCCAGGCAGTGTTATTGTGTCTGTTCCATTGGGCGGCTTTTCATGGTAAAAATAACTGGAGCAGATGAACCCAGAGACTGAACATGGATGAACCGAGGCGGTGACGTCATCAGGTAAATGTTCCAAATGGACATTGACCTCGATGCAGTCTCACAAGTCTGTTCTTACCAAGTACGTGACTAATGACTGATGTACTTAGAATTGTGAAATGGCCTGAGTGACACCTCCCTACAGGATTAAACAGAAAGAGGCTCCACCTCCTGGAACAACCAGGAACTACAGCTGGTCTACATTTACTGACATCAGGACCTTCTTCTTCTTCCTGGTTAGTAAATGTTAAAGAGTCTGACCACCAGATGGAGACTTTAACCTCCATTAAAATTCAGATTCAGTCTGTTTATTCTGATGGATAACATTATTGATCATTGATTATTGATGATGAACTGATCAGTTTGATTCACAGTCAGGATCAACTCACCTGATTTAGACAGAACGTTGCTGTACCAGTTACCAATGTTGTGTTGGCAGTACGTCTCCTTCTGAGCTCTCATCGCGCTCAGCTCTGCTTGATCTTTGTTCCATGCTTCTGCGTTCTTCACTCCAAACTCAGTGTATCCAACATATTCACCCAGACTGCTGCTGAACCTGATGAACTCCTTCTTGTTGTAATAATAAGAACTGATGTACTCGATGTCCTTCAGCTCAGTGGAGTTAAAGTCACAGACATCTGTTGTATAATGCCTGAATCCATCTGATGAAAGAAACACAGAATTATTGAGAATTCATCAGAGGATTGATCAGAGCATTGATCAGAGCACTGATCAGACTATTGATCAGACTATTGATCAGAGCATTGATCAGAGCACTGATCAGACTATTGATCAGACTATTGATCAGAGCATTGATCAGAGCATTGATCAGAGTATAAATCAGATTATTGATCAGAGTATTGATCAGAGCATTGATCAGACTATAAATCAGAGCATTGATCAGAGTATTGATCAGAGCATTGATCAGACTATAAATCAGAGCATTGATCAGAGTATTGATCAGAGCATTGATCAGACTATAAATCAGAGCATTGATCAGAGTATTGATCAGAGCATTGATCAGACTATAAATCAGAGCATTGATCAGAGTATTGATCAGAGCATTGATCAGACTATAAATCAGAGCATTGATCAGAGTATTGATCAGAGCATTGATCAGACTATAAATCAGAGCATTGATCAGAGTATTGATCAGAGCGTTGATCAGACTATAGATCAGATTATTGATCAGAGTATTGATCAGAGCATTGATCAGACTATAAATCAGAGCATTGATCAGAGTATTGATCAGAGCATTGATCAGACTATAAATCAGAGCATTGATCAGAGTATTGATCAGAGCATTGATCAGAGTATTGATCAGAGCATTGATCAGAGTATTGATCAGAGCGTTGATCAGACTATAGATCAGATTATTGATCAGAGTATTGATCAGAGCATTGATCAGACTATAAATCAGAGCATTGATCAGAGTATTGATCATTTATTGATCAGAGTGTGAGTCCTACCTGTGCTGCAGACGGTGATGAGGAGGATCCAGAAGCTGACAGAGGATGAAGCCATGTTCCTGAGTTCACTCTTTGACCAACACTGACTCAGTGGGACTGAAAGCTGCTGTAAAAACCAGAACAGGGTCATGTGATGCAGCATCAGCTGTTACCAGGCAGAGAGTCTGACTGGAGTCTGCTCAGCACAACAAGACCTGATTAATGCCCTGATACCATCAATAATCAATACACTGATACATCTATAATCAATACTCTGATACCATCAATCATCAATACACTGATACCATCAATAATCAATGCAATGATACCATCAATAATCAATACTCTGATACCATCAATAATCAATACACTGATACCATCAATAATCAATACACTGATACCATCAATAATCAATACACTGATACCATCAATAATCAATACACTGATACCATCAATAATCAATACCTGATACCATCAATAATCAATACACTGATACCATCAATAATCAATACCTGATACCATCAATAATACTGTTAATTAATGAAAACATAACTAATTAAAGTTCTTCGGTGACCTCTAGTGGCTGAATGAGGAACTGATCCAGTCAGAACAGAACCTGTAGGAGCAGATGAAGGTCCAGATGAATGTAACCAGACACCTACACTCAGAGGTGGGTAGAACAGCCAAAATTTATACTCAAGTAAGAGTAATGTTACTTTAGAAAAATATGACTCAAGTAGAAGTAAAAAGAAGTCATCTAAAAAACTACTTGAGTAAGAGTAAAAAAGTACTTGATGAAAAAACTACTCAAGTAGTGAGTAACAGAAACATCCGATTTATTTGTCTTCTGTGCATGAATTCAATCAGACATACAATATAAATGTAAATTCAATAAAATGAATATTCAGGGGGCTGCTCAGTGGTGTAGTGGTTAGCACTTTCGCCTTGCAGCAAGAAGATCCCCGGTTCAAATCCCGGCCTGGGATCTTTCTGCATGGAGTTTGCATGTTCTCCCTGTGCATGCGTGGGTTTTCTCCGGGTACTCCGGCTTCCTCCCACAGTCCAAAAACATGCTGAGGTTAATTGGTTACTCTAAATTGTCCGTAGGTGTGAATGTGAGTGTGATTGTGTGTCTGTATATGTAGCCCTGTGACAGACTGGTGACCTGTCCAGGGTGTCCCCTGCCTTCACCTGAGTCAGCTGGGATAGACTCCAGCACCCCCCATGACCCTAGTGAAGATAAAGAGGTGTATAGAGGATGGATGGAATATTCAGGTAAACCTCTTTAACTAAAATGATAATAAATTAAATCTTTATATGAAAAATAAATTTTATTCCAAGAAACACGCTCTTGCCAGCTTTGCAGGTTTCAGGCATTTTCTTTTTAAAATATTCTTTAAGCCTGTCCCTGAGGTTTAACATCGACATATCAGACATACTGAATGACTGTAACCAAACATGGAACTTAAGGTTTACCAGTTTCTAAACCTTCTTCAACAGCAGTTTTTCCACAACATAAAACCAAAACAAAGGCAACAACCCTGCAAACTGGCAGTGAAAAGATACATGAACCTTTAAGCTGCCCTCCAAATGGCACATCAGGGCTAACCAGGTAGACTATATTTAGAACAAGGCAGTCTTTACATATAACAGGTGTCTGTATCCAAATAAGAGAGAGAGTAGACAGACTGACTGAGAGACAGACACAGAGACAGACAGACAGACAAGGCAGACACACACAGAGAGAAAGACAGACAGACAGACAGAGACAGACACACAGAGAGAGAGACAGACAGACGGACGGAGAGAGAGAGACTTGGTTTGCTTCGGCAGACACAGAAGACACTGCATAGTGTAGCTGCTCTTTTGCGACGCGTGTAGGCTAAACATGCTCCGTATGTGAGGTCACGGGTGTTCCTCCTCCTCCTCCGCAGCGCACACCGTTGTTGCCATAGATATGAATCATATCTATGGTTGTTGCCTCTGCAATTTTTATTGTGTGTCCTCCTCTGTCCATAGGTCTGTGCGCGTCACAGATACGAGCCGGCAGCAACACAGTTGTGCAGTCATGTGACTGAATGACGACCTCTGATTGGTGAAATACAGTCATGTGGTAGAACTTTTTGTGGAAGTGTGTATCGAGCACAATAAAAAAGTATATGCGTTATCACTTGGTTAACAAGAGAAGTAACGAGCCGTGAAGTGCAGAGTTGCGTTTCATATCCACAAACATACTCAAGTAAAAGCAAAAAAGTATTGTGCTTTAAATTTATTCATAAAAGTACAGGAATCAATCAATCAATCAATCAATCAATCAATCAATCAATCAGTCTTCAGTCTGTGACCTGAATGTCTTAAATTATATCTTTAGGAAACTAAATTAAGATCACTCAAGCTCTTCGTGTTCTGCTCTTAGGTTTAATCCTTCAGAATTTTATCTGGCAGCATCATCAGGAAGATTTCCTCTGAACTCCATGAACACAAAACATCAAAACTTCTGTTCTCTGGATGTATTCAGTTTTATTTCATGTTTCTGGAACAGCTCATTTATTCTGAGAACAAGTTTCTGTTTCAGGTTCTAACTGGATGTTGATGTTCCCCTCAAACTGAACTATAAACAACCTTGAAACGTTCTGGATGTTTCTACACGACACTGATCATCAGTCAACTGATAACCTGGCAATAGCCAGATTAATAATTGTGTAGTACTTGATAGTACTCCACAATATCAATCTGGGACCGCTCCATGTAAATCCGTTGGGAGGAAAGAGGCACGGATTGGACAATGCAACAGGATGTCCCGCCTCTGACAGGTTTGTTTTTAGCCAAAGAAGCGATAGGAGATTCAGCTAAAACTGACTTAATAGCAGCATCTACACGATCGTTGTCCTCCGTTGCCGTGTTTGTTTTGATCTACTGGCGCTTGGTGTCGTCTTCACACCCGGATATCCCGCCCCACACACGAATACTGCTGTGTGATTGGCCCGAACCAACTTTGCTCTGTACGAACAGTGAAAGCGGGAGCGGAGCAAGATGGTTTCTTGAGAGATTTGTGAACTCACAAATATCGCGAAAAATCAACTTGCTGGCAAGGTTAGTCAACTGATGGAGGAGAACAGAACCAGACATGATGTTTGATTTGGACTCATTTCAGTTTATTGTTGCAGCAGAACATCAGAGAACATCAGAGACCATCAGAGAACAGTAAAGCTGATGGAAACATGTAAGAGGTTCTTCAGACTTTAATCAGAGGTTAACAGGATTCAGAAGCAGGAAGCTCAGTGACATCATTTACAATCAACAGGAAACATCTGGATTCTGTTATGATGACTTCACACCACACACTGATGACATCATCAGCCCCCACCAATCAGCTGCACTCGTTTCCTTTGATGAGGAAGAAGGTTCCAGCTGCCACACCGAGCAGACCGATGGTCAGACCGACTCCACAGAACACTGCAGGTCCAACACCTGGCTGGGTGGTCTCCACATCTGGATACAGAGACACAGAGACATGAAACATCTGGACACAGAGACATGAAACATCTGGACACAGAGGCATGAAACATCTGGATACAGAGACATGAACCATCTGGACACAGAGACATGAAACATCTGGACACAGAGACATGAAACATCTGGATACAGAGACATGAACCATCTGGATACAGAGACATGAACCATCTGGACACAGAGACATGAACCATCTGGACACAGAGACACAGAGACGTGAAACATCAGGACACAGAGACACAGAGACGTGAAACATCTGGACACAGAGACATGGAACATCTGGACACAGACACATGAAACATCTGGACACAGAGACATGAAACATCTGGATACAGAGACACAGAGACATGAAACATCTGGATACAGAGACACAGAGACATGAAACATCTGGATACAGAGACATGAAACATCTGGACACAGAGACACAGAGACATGAAACATCTGGATACAGAGACAAAACATCTGGATACAGAGACATGGAACATCTGGATACAGAGACATGGAACATCTGGATACAGAGACATGAACCATCTGGACACAGAGACATGAAACATCTGGATACAGAGACATGAAACATCTGGATACAGAGACATGGAACATCTGGATACAGAGACATGGAACATCTGGATACAGAGACATGAACCATCTGGACACAGAGACATGAAACATCTGGATACAGAGACATGAACCATCTGGACACAGAGACATGAAACATCTGGATACAGAGACATGAAACATCTGGACACAGAGACATGAACCATCTGGATACAGAGACATGGAACATCTGGATACAGAGACATGGAACATCTGGATACAGAGACATGAACCATCTGGACACAGAGACATGAAACATCTGGATACAGAGACATGAAACATCTGGATACAGAGACATGAACCATCTGGACACAGAGACATGAAACATCTGGACACAGAGACATGAAACATCTGGATACAGAGACATGAACCATCTGGACACAGAGACATAGAACATCTGGATCAGGTCTCTGTGAGCAGCTGTGTTGTGTTCAGGTCTCTATTTAAATAAAGGTTCTTACCCCACATTCTGGTCAGTGGCTGCTCCAGGGCCAGATGTTCGACTGAACAGCTGTAGATGTCTCCCTGCTGTGGGATGAACTCCAGTCTGGAGATCTGGGTGAAGGAACCGTCTTTGTTGGGGAAAGGACGGTTGATGCTGGTTCCTTCAGTCACCTTCTCTCCGTTCTTGGTCCAGGAGACGTTGACAGGAGCCGGATAGAAACCAGAAACATGACAGATCAGAACGTTCTTCACTCCCAGTTCCAGGTAGTCTTCACTGTAGATGATCAGACTGGAAGGAGGATCTGGAACACAGAACGTCATCAGAGTTCAGAAGAAAGTAGTTTGATAGTTTCAGGTTGGTCCATCAGATCAAACCTCCATGGAACACATGAAGAACATTCAGGGTTGAGTTCTGCTGCTGGATTATCAGAACCTGTCAGATCCCTGAGGTTCTCCATCAGCTGATGTTCAGGAGTTTTGAGGTTCTCATCACAGCTCTGCTGCTGGAAAAACCTTCACCAGGTAGAACCACTGAAGAACCATCAGAGTCCAGGGCTTAAAGTGAGAAAAAATCCTGAGCCTGAACTTCTAAGATCCAATTTATAGTGTCAATAAACGTATTTAAATGTGTTTTAAAACTCACTAAAACACAATATATATGAGATTCTATTAATTCAGAGCAAATATGAGGTCATCTGGTGGAAATAATGCCCATTATGATCCCTCTATTTTATTGTTGCTCAAATGTAAAACCTTACTGACAAAACTTAAGACATTTTAGAAAGTGCCCCAAGTCTGATTTTTTTTTGTGTTGATGTTTCAATACCACATCACTATAATTGCAAAGATTTATTTTAGTGTAAAGGGGAAAAATCATGAAAATCAAGTACATGTATTATTAATAACTTAATAATTTTTATCTCTTCAGTAGATTTAACAAGAACTCAAAACACCAACCACAACAAAACTGCTACAAAACTCTGCTGCTTTCCTTCATAAGGCACAATTTTTACTGACAACATTATCTCAAGTGTCAGTCTCAAGAGAATATTAAGTGCTTGGAGAATACTGTTTGAAAAAGTCATTTCTTTTTTCTTTTTTGCTTTGTTTGTGAATTTTCTGAACATTTTCTTTTTAACATGTTCAAAATGTTGTTTGTTGAAATAAACTGCAAAACACAGACAACAGAATGAACTTGTTTAATATTCTCTGGAACACTACAAGAGAATAAACTGTCATGTCACTGCTTTACCAACTTTGTATTTAAGCAAGTAATAAAAGTACTAGTATTAACTCTTAAATGCAATTTTAGTTATTGCCTCACAATATAAGATTCCTCTGAATAAGCTGATCATGATGCTGACTCTCTCAAACTCTGTAACTAGCAAAGAAATCCGGGCCTTCCTGATCTGGTTTATCTGGGTCCTGGTGGCAATGGACTGCTCATGCTGAAGAACTTCTACTCTGGCCTTTTCCTCTGGAGTCAGCCCATTTCTCACAAAGATCTGATTAAGAAGCCCTCTGTAGCACATAACCACACATACATGTTAGTAACTGCTCATTTGATACACCTCAGTAATCTGTGTGATTAGTTTAAATCATTTGATTTTCAACTTGAACTGACACACATTTTGTTTGTTTTTGGTAAGGGAAAAATGTATTCACTGTATAATTTGTTCAGCTGGCTTTCAATTTAAATGTTTCTATTTTTATCTATATTTTGGGAAGAAAAACGGTGAAAAGCAGCCTAAGAACATTCTTATTTTTTTAAATTTTATTTTTCAATTTTCAAAATATTCTGACAGTCATTTTGTACAAAATAATATCGTGAAATTACCCCCCACCCTCGGCTCCCAAACAAAAACAAAGCAAAACATAGAACTAAACAGAATACAAAAAGAGACATGAGTAAAAATGTAACAACACCATATAGTTAAACATCAAAGGAAAACCCTTTGACAAATTCAACAAAAGGCTTCCACGTCACAGAAAACTTCTGTTGTGGGCTAAGAACGTTCTTATTTAACTATCTATCCATTATTCATTTCACACAACCCAAACGTTCGTTCTGTTCTTACTAACATGATTTAGCTAACATGGTATCGCTAACATTTTAACGGCACAAATCAGCACAAACGAAGCACTAAAAAAGTAGACAAGTCTGGTTCATTTTGGAGCAAGCTGGGGGGATGATGACCTCTGAATGACCTAAAAAAATAATCTTTAATATCAGAAAAACGATAGCAGCACAAACGAAAATTTTAACGGCACAAATCAGCACAAACGAAGCACTAACCACTCAGCCTGTTTGCTTGGATTTTTTCTGTGGGTGGGGGGTCAGCTTCACTGAGCTCAATGGGGCGAGTCAACGCACCGCGGCTCAGGGATCGGCAGCGGCTGCTCTCTTTGTTAATCAGCAGAGACACATCCTCTCTCCTCTGTCACACAAAGTCTGAGCAAACTTTAGTATCTGCGTCTTTGGGCTAAACACAAGCTCCAACGCTACTGATCAGTGATCAGCTGCTCGATTCTTCACCGCACCACTCACAGATTGGAGCTCCGTGCGCTCTGGAGAGACCAGGCAGCCACAGGGCTGGGACACATGGAATGGGTATACAGTCCAAGCAGAAATAAAATAAATAATATGCAATATATATCAATGTGTTTCCAGTAATTCCCTTTAAATATAATTACAAAAACACCAACAAATATTGCAAATGTGGATTTTGTTTGTAGGATACTGTTATTTCTTATCAGCGGCTCAGCAGCACTGACGATGCCGAACCAAGAGGGGGCAGCATATCGTGGCCCAGCAGTCGATGCGCACTCGCAGTTAGAAAACTGTAATTGGATAAAAGTTCTATCAGAAAGTCGCATTCCTGGACAGAAGGTGTATATTTTTAATGTAGGATTTGGAGTTTGATTGATTAAAGCGGAGCAACTGAATGCACAATGACGCACATGCTTGGAGCCTTCTGGACGGAGATGGATGGAATTTTTAAATGGTACACTTCCATGCGCCGGAAAACTTTAAGCCCTGAGAGTCTGTCAGTGTGGACCAGAACCTCAGAGCAGCAGCTTGGTCCTGGTTCTCCTTCATGTCTCTCCAGGTTTATTTATTCATCATGAATCCATGTGAAATCAGTTCTTTATCTGCTTTATTTTTTTTTTTACTGATTTGTGTCAGATTAATGTATTTATGCAGATTCATTACTGTGCTGTCAGTATTTTACTCCTGTGTTTCTTCATAAACAACCTCAGAAATAATTATTGTCCTCCTGGCTGTTAATTAAAATCATTTCCAAATAATATTGACCAGTTCTACTGAAATCAAACATCACTCAGTCTGAGGATCTGATGAGAACACAAAGTCATTGATCGTCTTCTAGAACCACAAATCTACAGTTAATCAATGTTAATATAAATTAATTATTAATCTATCAGTACTAATATAAACTAATTTACATTATACTAGTTTGAATACATTAACAATCTACCAGTTTATCGATATTAATATAAATAACTAATAATTTATCCCAATTAATATTAATAATTAATTTACAATCAACCAGTATAAGTATTAATGATAATTATTAATTAATAATCAATCAGTTTCTATTGATGAGGATCAAACATCTCATCTGGATTTCTTCACGTTCATCAACAGTTTCAGTCTGAACAGAAGGAACTTCATTGATCTTTACCATTTTCCAGAGGGAGGTCCTTCTCCGCTTCACGAACAGTGTTCAGGTTCTGTTTGCAGGTCTGTTGCTCATTCACAGCAAATTGATAAGCTCCTGGGTAGTCGATAGGATCTATGAAGTCTGGCTGAGGCCTCACTCCTTCCCCTTTCTTGAAGTCTGCGTACCAGACTTCTTCTCCTTCCAGAGTGTACATGTGCTCTCCATCAGAGTCTGAACATCCAATGATCCAAAGATCTTCATGTAGAACTGAAGAGAAAACACAGAAACTGATCAATAACCTGAAACACTGATTGATATTGATTAATCTTGTCTGTAAACAGTTTGTTTACCCCGTCTGTCTCTAAACAGTTTGTTTATCTCCTCCTGTTTGTAAACAGTTTGTCTGTAAACAGTTTGTTTATCTCCTCCTGTCTGTAAGCAGTTTGTTTACCCTCTCCGTTCCATAAACATCTTGTTTGTGTATGATAAACTCACCGTCAGCAGAGACCCCGAGGACCCAGCAGAGGATGAGGAGCAGCTTCATCTTGGTCAGCAGCAGTGGGACTGTTGAACTGTGGATCTGAAGTGGACCAACTCAAAGCGAGTCAAAGAGCAGCAGCAGCTCTGATCCAGAGCACCAATCACAGAGCAGAGTCAGCTGTTACCGGGCAGACTCTCCCAGCAGGTGAACCGTTCATCACTAAAACACTAAGCTGAACTCAGCAGCTGTGGTCTTTGTGACAGAACCAGACTGAAGGTGTTGGACAGCTGCTTTCCTCTGCAGTGGAACACCAACAGAACGGTTCTCCTGTAGTTCTGGAGAACTTTAGGAACACTTTGGAGCCAGAGACTCATCAGAGACTTGGTTTGTAAAGTGAAGAAGTGAAAGAAAAGCTGCTGCTGACTGCAGCTCATTTCCTCTCTACAAAGATTGATGTGGAAAAGAATGAAAGCAGAAAATGTGACAGCAGCTGGAACGTTTCCAGATGTTCTGAGGACTTTTCTGAGTTCAGGAGAATTCTGCTGCTCTTCTACTTCCTGAGTCTTTTCTCTGAAACATCAACAGATATTTCCAATAATCAGCAGCCTGATCAATAATCAGAGAGTCTCATTAGTGGAGGTTCAGTGTGAAGCAGCTCAGTGATCAAACGCTTCATTCAATGTTTTACTGTGAAGCAGGTGAGCTCACCTGGACAGGTGAGAACCAGAGAACCAGTGGTCCCAGAGGATCCACTTCCATCCACACATGATGCCTTCAGGTGTCTCTGTTTAAGAAGGAATTTACTGCAGCACCTGAATGCAGCACAAAGTCCCCACTGTTTATTTCAGCGCTGCAGCAGCAGCCAATCAGAAAACAGAGCAGCTGATGAGTCATCAGTCACCAGGAGAAGCTTCTACAGTCTGAAGGTTCCATGTCAGTTTAGAACGTCTGAGAACTGGAACCTGGTCTGGTCCAATGTCAACATCATCAGGTTCTACTGAGAATAGAATAGAGTTTTACTGCAGTATCAACAGGTACATTGGAATTCTTTTTTGATTTTATACATCGTAAAAATTCAATCAAATAAGGGTGCCCAGATAGCTGAACGGGTTAAGTGGGCGACCATGTACAGGGGCTTCTCTGATGCAGTTGCATGAGTTTGATTCCTGCTCACGAGTAGGGAGGTTAATCAACTTTTGACTGAAGTTAAAAACTGGTTTTATTGTATAGGGAGGGGAGGAAGTGAACGAGGAGATGGATCCAGGGGAGCAGCGGCGTCGGTGGAGGGTTCTAGCTGCAGAGGCGGAAGGGAGCCGGGGGATCAGCGGCCGCGGAAGCTCCGGAGGGGAGCAGAGTGCAGCGGCAGGTGTTGTGAGCGGATCCCTGGCGGCTGTTAGTTCCAGGTGGTTCTGGACAGGCAGGAATCGTGAGGGCTTGGTGGGTCTGAGGGGCTCCGGGAGGCAAGGAGGGCTGAGGGAATCTTTGGGCAACACAGTCCACACGGTTCTGGGAGTGAGCAGGTACAGGAGTCCGGACAGCAGATCTGAGGCAGGCAGAAGACAAAACCACATTAGTCTTGGAGCAAAAACTCAGCAGAATCTAACAAGGTGAGACAGCAACTGACTCATGAGTCTAGTGTAACAATCTGGCAGAGAATGGATGAGAGAGCCGGTCTTTTATTGCCAGGTAGGTGATTAGTGATATGAGCGTCAGCTGTCCGGGCTCCAGGGTGACACTGATTAGACAGATGGAAGGCAGCTGGTGGCTGTACTCTGCATCATGGCCTGCAGAGGAGAGAGTGAGGAAGGGAAGGAGGGAGGGAGAGAGAAAAAGGGAGATATGAGGGAGGGAAAGGGAAGAAAAGGAGGGAGACGGTCTTGGGGAAGCCAGGTGGGAGAGGGTGAAGAGGGATCCCTGACAGACCATCCTTGAAAGGCCCATATCTTTGCTTCTGTTATAGCTATAATTGCAAACTTGGTGTCAAATTGTACATTTTTGGGCTCAAGGAATCCAATAAAATCGGTTTTAAGACTAAAAAAAGAAATATATTCTCCTCACCGTGACAACTGAAGGTAAAATGTGCAATTTATTTTAAAAAAAAACACATACCAAAAACACAGTCGAATTGAATAAATACAACTTAAAATATTGAATATGTGTATTATGGATGCTAAGAAACTGAGTAGTGAGACAACAAGTTCATAACTACAATCAAAGAAAAATCATTAGACCTCCCTTGTTTTCTTCAGTTTCTTGTTCATTTTAATGCCTGGTACAACTAAAGGTTCATTACCTGAAGAACGCAATGAACATGACAAAAAAATGCAACTGATTCCATGATACCATAATACTTGTCTTATTACATCTTATTTAACACCCTCTGGCTTCATTGTATTCCCTGGTGTATCAGAGTATTTTATGTCCTATCTGACATGCTTCAGCTTCATTGTATTCCCAGGGTATCTAAGAGGACATTTCATGTCATCAGCAGCACATGCAAAGGTCTAGAGTGGTTTCCTGCTGACATTCAAGCCGTAGCACAACTCAGAAGTCGTCAGCTCTCACATAACACCTAAAACTGAAGAATTATGTGAAGCCACAAAGGCAGCCATCTTGGTCCTTCTGGAAATTGGCATAAATGAGAGATAAGTAGCGAAGAAACTGAAGATCTACAAGACAGCCGTTCATTACACCAAGAAAAACAAGCCCAACATGGTTCTACCAAACTGCTAGCTGGTCATGACAGGAAACGTCTTTCTACCCAGCAGATGACCGTCACTCATCCGTTCCTGTGTCAGGAATCATCCTCAGACCTCCAGGGACCTTAAAATGAGTGGACACTGTGGAGAAACAGGACTTGACTGTTGATGATTGGACTAAGGTTCTCTTCAATGATAACTCCAATTTTCACTTGATGCCCACTCCAGCCGACTTACAACCAGACTGTCTGCCCCTACAGTAAAACATGGGGGTGGATCAGTGACCATCTGGGGTAGTTTCAGTCTGGGTGGAACAGGGACAAAGAACCAGGTCATGTACAGCACTACTCTAGAAAACAGTCCTCTTCTATCAGCTGGAAAACGCTTTCCTGCTTCCAATGACTGGATTTTCCAACAAGACAATGACCTTTGCCACACGACAAGGTCAGTTAAAGCCTGGATGGAGAACCAGAACACTGGAACCATGCCTTGGCTGCTCAATCATCAGATCTAAATCCAACTGAAAACCTGTGGAAAATCATCAACCGCTAAATGGAGAACCACAAGCCCAAAAGCAAAGCAGATTAGTTAGAATTCATGCAACAGGAATGGGTTGCTGTGACAGCAGAACAATGTCAGAAGCTGGTAGAGAGCATGCCAAAATGCATGGCTGCAGTCATCAGAAACAATGGTTCTGGATCAGTACTAACTCCTGTGTGGATCATGGGACTAAAACAGACAGAAAAGAAAACATGGAATCCTAAAAGCTGTTTTTGGCAGAACAATGCCATAACTACTGATGGAAGAACTGAAGTCATTTTGGTTATTATCAAGAAAACCATGGAAAATGTCTGATATCTGAAATTAAACTCTCATGAATTATTTTTGTTTTGTCATTATATTTGTCCAAACAAATGAACCTTTAGTGGTACCAGGAATTAAAATGAACAAGAAATTGAGGAAAACAAGGGTGGTCTAACATTTATTTCCATGAGTGTATGTTCACATTTTAGAAGTAGGCAATGCCATATCTACAGTTTTTTAGTGATGAAGACTAATAGCTTGGTGTAAATACATCACAAAGATGATTGTCTATTTAGATGTTTGTACAACTGTGGGAACATGAGCCATGACATCTACAGAAAGACATGCAAAGCAGCCTCTGCATGCAGCATTTGAAAGGTGCCTTACAGCCAGTCTTAAACTTGCATATGACAAGATCTGGCAAGTCCTTTGAAATAGGGGCAGTTGTAGTGTAGACAGGAGGTGGTGCAGTGTCTGGGGAACCCTGCTGCCATCGCCATACAGATGGCAAGACTGTTGCATGGTGCTATACGAGTGCCTTGCCCCATACATGTCCACTCTAAAGAGAAACATTCATATATAGGTTTATTTTGAACTTGGATCAAAGTAAAAACAATACATACATATATGTATAATGTATACATATTCAACAAAATAAAATAAAATTGTAGCTATGACAGCATTTTTTTTTGCACTACCAATAATCAATTTCATAACCAGATTTTGTTCGAAAAAGGGTGTAGGAAGAAGTAAAAGAACTTATCTAGTCCCACCCCCTATTCCTTATCAAAATGCATCACTAAATTCACCCTGAAACACTGTTCAGGGGCCTGTTTCACGAAGCAGGTTTTACAAACTCTGAGTTTCTTCCTCAACTCTGAGTTGATCTACTCTGAGATAGAAAACTCTGAGTTTTCGGTTTCACAACGGCTGATTTGAGTTGGTTTAATCAACTCGGAGTAGTTTGACTCGGAGTTACGCGCGTGCACCGCAACTCTGAGAAGACAGCATCAATGGAACCCCGATTCGACGAGTCACCATGGAAACGGGGAAGCGAAAGGCTGCGTTTTTGAACTGGAAGTTTTTAACGCGCTCATATGGCGAGTTTGAACACGTTTTTAGAAAGAAGTGCAACACCGCTGCAGCTGCAAAAGAGAGAGAGACGGCGTGGAGAACAGCCCGGATCAATGCGTAAGTTTAAATGTAGTCCTTTGTAATCGTAATAATATTACAGGGAAAAACTGTCTGAATGGTAGAATATGAAGTTATTTCATTTAGAGGAAATCCTGACGGGGCAGCAGCTTAAGATGAAATATAAAAACATTGTTCAAACAGGTCAGACCTCGGCATTATCTCATGGAGGTCCTTCATGTTGATCATGTTTTACATTGTAAAGTAGCCTAAATATTAAGTGGCTGTTTAACTGTGCAGTTGTTTTATCCACACACAGCCTAAATGTCTGCATCCATATCATGTCCTGTTAAATAATTAAGCCTATTTAAACTAACATAGACTTCTGCTCAGCCAACAGAAAGAAAGCAGATGTCTGTAAAACGGTGGAATAAAAGGTCATAGATGGCTATATAAATATATATATACATATACACACGTGGACAAAATTGTTGGTACCCCTCAGTTAAAGAAGGAAAAACCCACAATTCTCACTGAAATCACTTGAAACTCACAAAAGTAACAATAAATAAAAATTTATTGAAAATTAAATAATCAAAAACAGCCATTACTTTTGAATTGTTGATTAACATAATTATTTAAAAAAACAAACTAATGAAACAGGGCTGGACAAAAATGATGGTACCTCTATAAAAGATTGAAAACTATTTGACCAGAGTGACATGATTAACTCAGGTGTGTCATTTAATTGACATCACAGGTGTTTCCAAACTCATAATCAGTCAGTCTGCCTATTTAAAGGGAGACAAGTAGTCACCCTGCTGTTTGGTGAAAAGGTGTGTACCACACTGAACATGGACAACAGAAAGCGAAGGAGAGAATTGTCCCAGGACATCCGAAAAAAAATTATAGACAAACATCTTAAAGGTAAAGGCTATAAGACCATCTCTAAACAGCTTGAAGTTCCTGTGACAACAGTGGCTCATATTATTCAGAAGTTCAAGACCCACGGGACAGTAGCCAACCTCCCTGGACGTGGCCGCAAGAGGAAAATTGATGACAAATTGAAGAGACGGATCGTTGGAATTGTATCCAAAGAGCCCAGAGCAACCTCCAAAGAAATTAAAGGTGAACTCCAAGGCCAAGGTACATCAGTGTCAGATCGCACCATTCGTCGTTGTTTGAGCCAAAGTGGACTTCATGGGAGACGACCAAGGAGGACACCACTGCTGAAAAAAACTCATAAAAAAGCCAGACTGGAATTTGCAAAAATGCATGTTGACAAGCCACAAAGCTTCTGGGAGAATGTCCTTTGGACAGATGAGACCAAACTGGAGCTTTTTGGTAAGGCACATCAACTCTATGTTCATAGACTCAAAAACCAAGCATACGAAGAAAAGAACACTGTCCCTACGGTGAAACATGGAGGAGGCTCAGTAATGTTTTGGGGCTGCTTTGCTGCATCTGGCACAGGGTGTCTTGAAAGTTTGCAAGGTACGATGAAATCTGAAGACTATCAAGGCATTCTGGAGAGAAATGTGCTGCCTAGTGTCAGAAAGCTTGGTCTCAGTCGCAGGTCATGGGTCTTCCAACAGGACAACGATCCAAAACACACAGCCAAAAACACCCAAGAATGGCTGAGAGAAAAGCGTTGGACTATTCTAAAGTGGCCTTCTATGAGCCCAGATCTGAATCCCATTGAACATATGTGGAAGGAGCTGAAACATGCCATTTGGAGAAGACACCCATCAAACCTGAGACAACTGGAGCTGTTTGCTCATGAGGAGTGGGCCAAAATACCTGTTGACAGCTGCAGAACGCTCATTGACAAATACAGAAATCGTTTAATTGCAGTGATTGTCTCAAAAGGTTGTGCAACAAAATATTAAGTTATGGGTACCATCATTTTTGTCCAGCCCTATTTCATTAGTTTGTTTTTTTTAAATAATTATGTTAATCAACAATTCAAAAGTAATGGCTGATTTTGATTATTTAATTTTCAATAAATTTTTATTTATTGTTACTTTTGTGAGTTTCAAGTGATTTCAGTGAGAATTGTGGGTTTTTCCTTCTTTAACTGAGGGGTACCAACAATTTTGTCCACGTGTGTGTGTGTGTGTGTATATATATATATATGTATATGTGTGTGTATATATACCTTGTAATTGTAAGTAGTCAACACTCCACAGATTTCTCCAAATGGTAGTTTAAGTTTACTGAAACATGTCACTGATCTAGGATGAAGAGGATGAAACTGTGTCTGCTGCCTTTACAGAGGGGGATCCAGAAAGGCATACAGAGGATGTTACTGATAGTTCTCTTCTCATTCACATTCTGGGTGGAATATAGAGTGTGACATTTAGCCTACACTGAAGTGTTGCACATTCTCATCCTTTTTAACAGAGCATGGCTGGACAGCAGCAGGATGGTTCCTCAGCTTCCACTGCACAGACTGACACAGTGAGATGGATGTTCAGGAAACACCAGAGCTTCATTCTGTGGAATTCATGTGCAACTGTATAACTGAATGTCCTCTATGTATTCCCAGTTATCAGTAAAACAGATTTACAAACTGCATTTGCTGATAAAAATCCAAAAAACAGATTAGGAGGGCAGATCTGGAAATTGAAATACTGGAGCACAAGTTAGAGGTGGTGATGGTCACAGGTGAATTATGTTAACTACTGGAACATGAACTGAACCATCTTTTATTTGTAGGGAATGAAGAAGAGCAAATGAAATGTGTATCATGTCTTTATTTGCTGTGGTGGTGATGATGGAGACTTAAACTCTAAAGTGATTATTGCATACGGTGTCTCTGACTGCTCTGCTGTCCTGGATAGCTGCAGGTGGATGGGCTCATCATCTGGGTCTTCAGTTTGTAGGGCAGGGTGTTGCTCTCCTCTAATAGTGGTAATATTATGAAGAACAACACATGCCACAGTAATATCACAGGCCCTCTCAGGGGTCACCCTGAGGAGACGTAGGCTCTGGAAACGGGCTTTCAGCAGGCCTATGGTCATCTCCACCCGGGCTCTGGTCCTGCAGTGAGTCCGGTTGAAGTTCTGTTGGGGCCTGGTTCAGGGTCAGGGTATGAGGTCATCAGCCTGGGTTGGCATGGTAACCCCTGTCACCCAGCAGAAGGCCATCAAACTCTCCTGTAATGTATAGTGGATACATCAGAGTATATTAAAGGAGGGAGACAAGAGAATTCTATTGTGAAAATCTTTATGCTGCTGACCACGCTGCAGTCTGTTGCTCAGGTTAGACTCTCCATAAATCCTGGAGTCATGAACAGACCCAGACCACGTGGCCTCCACATTAGAAATGATGTATGCAGCATCACATATGATCTGGACAGTGCAGAGAATGACAGATGTAGAACTATGATGCAGTCTTTAACATTTAGAAACAGTAGTCAGTCTACCTGTAGCCTACCTGCACATTTATGCTGTGAATGGACTTCCTGTTCATGATGTGAGGGAGCTGTGATGGGGATGTGTGTGGATCTATGCAGCCAATCACACTGGGAAATCCTAAAAGAAATTAAAATGACTAATCCCAGTCTGAGGCTGCAGCACAATGTCATTAACAGAATATGATTTAAAATGAATTTAACAGATCTCTACATCATTCACCTGCAATCCTGTGGATCCTCCTTGATGCTCTGACAGGTTTATGTCCACAATGATGGTAAAAGTCGTTTCAGAGCCAGGATAACTTTTCTGACTGTCCTCCATACAGTTGTCTTACTCTGCATCTCCGACATCATATAAAACTTCCATTTGCAAAGAACCGCAGCAACACACAATATCTGCTGGATGTGAGAGCATGACTGGTTGGTAATGTAAATGTAAGGACGGATTAGGTTGTTTATGCAGATTATGGACTTGAAACGATTATGAAACGGTACCGCTCAAACAGATAATTGTCCGGAAATGCGAGAACATTTGTGCTCGGTCTGATAACAATCTACCGACGAATATTTAATGATCTGTGCAGTAATGCTGCTCCTTTATCCACTGGATCGTTAATAAAAGCTGTTCTACGCCAAAACTCGCTCGCTTACTGACTGAATGAATGAGGAAATGAAACAGCGTGTGGCTGAAAGAGGGCGGAGACGGAGAGAAACTGGAGGTTTTCTCAGATAAACCTGCTGGTGACCAGGTTAGAGTCATAGAGTCTGTTACTGCGGTAACTGACCGAGAGTTGAAGTTACCCCTCTTTGTGAAACAGGCTACAGTTACCCCTCTGTCTCAGGGTTAAGTTACCTCGCTTTGTGAAACGGAAAACTCTGAGTTTCCCTCATTTCAGGGTTAAGAAACTCAGCGTTTTCAGTGAACCTGCTTCGTGAAACAGACCCCAGATGTTGGACCTCCTGCCTGAACCAGGTTTTGCCGTTGTCCCTGATAAGTCCTACCACTGTAGTATCATAGGTAAACTTTATCAGGGTGTTGAAGCAGTGGGTGGAGACACAGTCCATGGTGAAGAGGGTGAAGAGTGCTGGACTAAGAACACAGCCCTGTGGTGTGCCTGTGTTAATGGTTATGGTTCTGGATGTCAGGTTCTCCATCTTCACATTCTGAGGCCTGGTGGTCAGAAAGTCCATAATCCATGAACATAGTGTAGTGGAGAGCCCAGGTTGGTGAGTTTATGGACCAGTTTATGGGGGATTACAGTATTGAAGGCACTGTTTAAATCCACAAAGAGCTTTGAAGGACTTCAGGACATCTGCAGGACATCTCTAGTCCCTCACACAGCTCTGGTGGGTTCTGGTCCGATCCTCTTCCAGTGTCTTCCACAGTTCAGTGACTTGAGTTGGTTTCTGGTCCATAACGTTGTCACCAGTGATTCTCCAGAGGTTCTGTTGGGTTTAGATCAGGACTCTGGACCAGGGTTAGGACTTTTCATTTAGAGATAGACCGATATGGGTTTTTCAGGACCGATACCGATTATTAGTAGTTAGAGGAGGCCGATAACCGATAATTGGAGCCGATATTCATTTGCAGTAAAAGTGTAAAAATTGGCGTAAAAACATTGAATAATGCAAACACTGAACTTCATTGAAATGCCTAAAGCATGTTTATTGAATCACACAAATAGAAAATAATAGCTCCAGAAGCGCCTGAATTTCCTAGACTCAGAAACATCTCTTATAAAGTGAATAAAAGGTTAAATAAATAGCTCTCTGAATTTTTTCCACAGAAAATACAGTAAAATTTAAATATAACTACAATGACTTGTCTTTGTTTTAAGTTCAAACACAACAAAAATACAGGGAGTTCTCAGGCTCAGCAGCACCTCTTGTAAAGTTAAATAACTTAAATAATAGCTCCCTGAATTTTTTTCACAGTAAATAAAGTAAAATTTCAATACAACTGAAATAATTTAACTTTGTTTTAACTTCAAACAAAAAGTGCAGGAGTTCTCAGGCTCAGCAGTATCTCTAGTAAATGTAAATAAAAACTTGCTTCCAGAGATTTTATAAAGTAATATCATTTCTGAATTTTACTCTCTCATCTTCCCGTTCATTTTCAGATCATAGGACCAGAAAGCTCATAGCAACGTTAGTAGTGGTGAGCTGTAGAGTTTTTCACGTGACTTTAACTACATACTATTCTCCACATTACATACCGTGATTTCCGGATCTCAAAATAAATACGTGCAGTGGCTCTGTTTACTTCTTTGACCGACAGATCGATTGCCTTTAAAAGCTAAATCATATGCATTCCTTCATGTGTTTTCCATGATGAGGGTGTGTGCATGAAGCGCAAAATGACTGATCTGAAGAGTTTAGTGTGAGTGCGTTTGATTTAATTTGAACAGTTTCATTGGTCCACTGTGACCGGTTCGGTAATTTCATTCTGACGAGGATAAACGTATTGACGGCATGAAGCTGGCCCGTAGAAATCTATACATTAGCCACATCGTTGTATAAGCTGTGGGGTTCGAAGCGTGAGAAAAGTAACGGCTTACTGTCCGGAAAGTACGGTGTATTTTCCCCATTGCTAATACATAGTCTGCAGCGCGTTTAGAGCCAGATCGACGAACTAATTTTATGGTAAAAGCTAAGCAGCCTCCACCTTCGCGCTCCCTAAAACAAGTGAACTGAGTTTTTTTATGCACTCTCTCTTAAAGCTGCTGTCCGGAGTTTCCGTTTGTTTTCAATTTATGTATCATTTTTTAACAAAGCTTAAATGTGTTAGTCTAGTTCGATACTATAATATAATGTTAGTATGACGCGATATGAAAATTTATTCCTGAGCTCCGCCTTCCTCTCATAGACCCCCATGTTATTCCAAAAAGCGCCGGTCGCTGCCGACCAATCAAGTTCGAGCTTCAGCTTTGTCATGCTGTCAATCAACGGTTACGCGCACAGCAAGCAAGCCCATGCAGAGGTGGGCGAGCTACGCACTACGCAACCGCGCGCACATTTGTTTTGCTTGTGGAGGAGAGAGCATCAGGGATCAGCAACTTCCAGAAAAGTTACCGATCCCACGGCTTGTCAGGCCAAGAGACTGCAGGACGTTTTTTGGCTCGGGGTGCTCGCGTCGCTCCCCGACCACGGCCTCCATAGCCCGCCTGACGGCTTCGTTTAGATGCCCGACCTCTGGAGGAAGATGTTGGGGCGTCTGGGACATGCTCTTCGTCAGAGGAGTCATGCAATTCTGAACTCTAGATAGAAATAAATAAACAATGTAGCACATATACACGCGTAAATGCACTAAGTTTGATAAACAACGTCATCGAGAGGGATACACGAGTGTAATCACATATTGAAACTTTACTCGTTCGTCCGAGCAGATTCATGTTATTTTGGTATTAGGACAAGTTAGACTCAATACAGCATTCTAACGTAATTCCTTTATTATTTACTAAATGTACTAAATGTAGAAGAGTGGAAAACAGCAAAACAGGCGAGATGCTGCAGCACTCCGGGCACTTCTCTCAGGTACTGCGCGCGTGCACAAATAAAGGGGAGAAATCAGAGGGAGGGACCAACAGTGTTTTGGGAGACGCTGCGATTCAAACTCCGGACAGCAGCTTTAATCACACACACATGCTTTTTTGCGGCCGCCAGACCATCTCTCAATTGTACAGACAGAGGTCACCGGATCGATCCCAGGCGACGGCCGAATTCCGCGCGGCCGGTTCGGGCTGCCCGAGCGAGTCGGGACCGACGGAACGAAGCGGCGGCGACGCGTACGGTACCGTCCAACCCGGTCTCACAAGGATTCGTGAAACTATCATGTAAATTAATCTATGGTTACGTGCGCACCAACACGATTTTCTCATGTTTTTCGTGTTGCTCACAACGAAATTCAAACCAATGTATTTCAAGCGGAGGACTTTTCATGCCACTCAGAACGTATTTCAAACGAATATTTTTAATGTAAAAGCGTTGCGAATCAAAGCGGAGGACTTTTCATGCCACTCAGAACGTATTTCAAACGAATATTTTTAATGTAAACGCGTTGCGAATCAAAGCGGAGGACTTTTCATACCACTCAGAACGTATTTCAAACGAATATTTTCAATGTAAAAGCGTTGCGAATCCAACGCTATATTTTGCATTACATCGTCCCATACATATAATGTGATGCCTTTATTTTTGCTGCAGGATTTGGGTATTTGAGATTAAAAAACGTTAGTGTTTGTTTGTTTGCAAACGGGTTGGATTTTGTTTTCATATCTGAGTCTTAATCACACCTGAATAGAATGTTTAATTAATCAAATATTCCTCGTGTGTCATGTTTCTCCTCGGTCTGATTTAAGCGAGTTACGTAGGGCATTTTGAATCGGTATATTATATTTTTAATGTAAAAGCATTGCGAATCCAACGCTATATTTTGCATTCGCAGGGGCCGACAATTAGATGTGGCTTCGGGCCAAAATTTGTGTAAACATTATTCGGCGGTTTGACCGACGGGCCGGTGCGCTGGTATTTATTAAATAACTTTGATGAGCGGGTATCCGATGCCCGTATAGCTCAGCACGTTAAGCAGGTGACTCATGTACAAGAGCTGGTCTTGGACGCGGGTTCGATTCCGGTTTGCTTTATTATAATATTTTGGAAGTTTTTCATACACAAATGCAGATTTCTAAACGGACTGCTGTAAAACTTTTTAACATGATTGAAGATATCAAACTCATGGACAACTCCTAACCCATTGGACATTCATGCGGACAGACTCCTGTTTCAATTTAAAAAAACAAAAAAAAAACAAAACGTGCAGCACTTCGGCACCTTTCTTCTTCGGTGGTGTCTGTGTAAAACAATGTCCAACATGCAAACAGCACACCTAGCGCCATGAAGCACAAAATGCAGGTGTAAATCAATGGGGTGCTGAACATAGTAATATTCATAGCGGAAATAATAGATAATAATAATAATGATAGGTAATAGAATATTCTGAAATTAAGCTCGACTGTAGACAGGTATTTTGCAAACACTGTAAACACACACACACACACTAATATATGTTAGAGAAGCAGATAATGGCAGTAAAGTCAATTATTTTAATAATTTGAAGAGACAATATATGATTACGCTATATATACATATATAAACAAAATACTGACTAATGAACACATATTTCTATATAAAACTATATATATATATATATAAAATATCATTTTCTGACATATCTTTTTTAATATATATGTATGAATTATATTGATAGTCTATATGTGATTTATATAATAATTTTCTCTGATATATAACTTCTGTCTATTGTTTTATATAAAATATGTGTTCATTAGTCAGTATTTTGTTTATATATGTGTATATATAGCATATTCATATATTGTCTCTTCAAATTATTAAAATAATTGACTTTACTGCCATTATCTGCTTCTCTAACATATATTAGTGTGTGTGTGTGTTTACAGTGTTTGCAAAATACCTGTCTACAGTCGAGCTTAATATCAGAATATTCTATTACTGTTAATCCCACTATGAACATTAAAATACGCCGAACCATTTGTCCTGTATCATAGCTACATGTATGACGTTTGCAGCAAAAAAATTAAAAAACGCGTGAAAATCAGTTTAATATTCAGAGTTAAGATGGATTAAATGCGCTGTCAAACAGCGCTGAGTGGAGCGGATGACCGGACCAAGATGGCGGCCCCGCAGCTCGTCAGCCCCAATAGGCAGTAGCGCTCGATGCGGCGTCTACTCTTTATTATGTCTGTGGTGCTGAATGCTCTGGGAGCAAGTCTGCAGTGAAAACACTTTTGAAGGGGTCAAGGGTCACTAAATCAAGGTTCAAAGGTTCAAGGGTTCACTTTATTGTCGTATCATTCCACATTTGCACATGAAACAATATGAAATTTGACCCTGGTCCCAGTTTCAGCCATCAAAAAATATAAAAACACTCTCATAAAGACAATATAAGTATAAAGAGACACACTAATATATACAAATCTGCAACATAGATATATGTGCAGTGAACCAACAGTTTGTGCAATATTTAGTAGGTAAATGAATAAAGAGCCTAGTCCAGTAGTGCAGTGTGTGTATGAATGTGTGTATGCTTGTGTGTGTATGTGGGGATGCGTGCATGCATGTGTATTTGCGGGGGAGAGGTGGTGATGATATGAAAACAGAGTCTACAGAGACCTGTTCAGTAGCCCGACAGCTTCGCGGAAGAAGACTTCAAATGAAGGAGACATTTTGTGCAACAAGTATCATAAAAGTCATTCCCAGTGGAATTCAAGTCTGATATTGTGTGGGACTATTCAGAGCAGTCACATGAAGCACTGTATCTGTTTTCAAGGGTCTAGCCCCACGGGAACCCGCGTTTTTCAGCAGTGAGGCCTGCTAGCAGTGATGCAGCCTGAGGCCTTCAGACATGTAAAAAAAAATCCTGCTCGGTCATTTTTGGGTCTAGCAACACCAAATCGTACACGCTCCTAGTAGACCACCTCCTGACCTTGCATATTTTTTTTCAGAGAGTTTACTCAAAAGGGGCTCGATCATGGCCCTGTTTCTTACTCTACGGTTAACCCTTTAATGTCCAAATGCTTCAAAACGGGCTAAAAGGTCAAAATCTCGCACAATCCTAAACCAATTTGGACCAAACTGCACAGGTTCTATATACAGAGGCTAATGTGAACGCTCATGCACGTTTCAGACCTCCAGGGGCCCTGAAGAAGGAATGAGGGCAAAAAAAAAACACGTTTTTTCATAAATGTCCCTCTTTTGCTCTCATTTCTCTTCTGTAACACTCAGAGAGCTGAAACCTGGGATCTGGTACCTCTGAAACATCTAAAATCTAAATCCACTAGAACTGTTTTGCTAGCCCCTCCCAAACCGGAAGTAGCTCCAGGAACGACCTAGAGACTTGTGCTTCAAATCAATTGTTTACCAAGGTCACCTAAATCCCCCCTAAAAGTTTCAGCTCATTTGATGCAAAAATTACCGATTTGTGGGGCTTAATAGTCCAAAAATGTCAAACTTTGACCCTGCGCCAGGGGTCACAGGAAGGTCACAGAGACACCAAACCAGCACAGTTCAGCTCCAAATATAGCCTAGTATAACATACTAAAAGATCAGCCCCAGGGTCCCAGTAGAAAAATCTGACCAAGTGTTCATGTTTGAACATCAGGTCTTGTCAGACTTTTAAATCCTGAGAGCCTTCTTGCCAGTGGAATTAGACCCTCACCCTAATTTTTTACCCAAACGGGACGAAATCTTAACCACAAGTACTAGGGCCCTCGGTGAGTCGGTATGTACAATTCAGCTTCCTAGGTCAACAGGGGGCCAGATGGTACCATGTTGAAGTTTGGAGAATGGAGAGCACACCTACTCAGTCAAATATTAGGTACCATCTGGCCCCCTGTTGACCTAGGAGGCTGAAATTGTACATACCGACTCACCGAGGGCCCTAGTACTTGTGGTTAAGATTTCGTCCCGTTTGGGTAAAAAATGAGGGTGAGGGTCTAATTCCACTGGCAAGAAGGCTCTCAGGGTTTAAAGTCTGACAAGACCTGATTTTCAAACATGAACACTTGGTCAGATTTTTCTACTGGGACCCTGGGGCTGATCTTTTAGTATGTTATACTAGGCTATATTTGGAGCTGAACTGTGCTGGTTTGGTGTCTCTGTGACCTTCCTGTGACCCCTGGCGCAGGGTCAAAGTTTGACATTTTTGGACTATGAAGCCCCACAAATCGGTAATTTTTGCATCAAATGAGCTGAAACTTTTAGGGGTGATTCAGGTGACCTTGGTAAACAATTGATTTGAAGCACAAGTCTCTAGGTCGTTCCTGGAGCTACTTCCGGTTTGGGAGGGGCTAGCAAAACAGTTCTAGTGGATTTAGATTTTAGATGTTTCAGAGGTACCAGATCCCAGGTTTCAGCTCTCTGAGTGTTACAGAAGAGAAATGAGAGCAAAAGAGGGACATTTATGAAAAAACGTGTTTTTTTTTGCCCTCATTCCTTCTTCAGGGCCCCTGGAGGTCTGAAACGTGCATGAGCGTTCACATTAGCCTCTGTATATAGAACCTGTGCAGTTTGGTCCAAATTGGTTTAGGATTGTGTGAGATTTTGACCTTTTTAGCCCGTTTTGAAGCATTTGGACATTAAAGGGTTAACCGTAGAGTAAGAAACAGGGCCATGATCGAGCCCCTTTTGAGTAAACTCTCTGAAAAAAAATATGCAAGGTCAGGAGGTGGTCTACTAGGAGCGTGTACGATTTGGTGTCACTAGACCCAAAAATGACCGAGCAGGATTTTTTTTTACATGTCTGAAGGCCTCAGGCTGCATCACTGCTAGCAGGCCTCACTGCCTGAAAAACGCGGGTTCCCGTGGGGCTAGACCCTTGAAAACAGATACAGTGCTTCATGTGACTGCTCTGAATAGTCCCACACAATATCAGACTTGAATTCCACTGGGAATGACTTTTATGATACTTGTTGCACAAAATGTCTCCTTCATTTGAAGTCTTCTTCCGCGAAGCTGTCGGGCTACTGAACAGGTCTCTGTAGACTCTGTTTTCATATCATCACCACCTCTCCCCCGCAAATACACATGCATGCACGCATCCCCACATACACACACAAGCATACACACATTCATACACACACTGCACTACTGGACTAGGCTCTTTATTCATTTACCTA